>NW_027620495.1:82500-99123 GCF_964198595.1 Lampetra fluviatilis | reverse complement strand
GAGTGGGGGTGGTGGTGGTGGTGGTGAGTGGTGGTGGTGAGTGGGGGTGAGTGGGGGTGGTGTGTGGTGAGTGGTGGTGGTGAGTGGGGGGTGAGTGGGGGTGGTGGTGGTGAGTGGTGGTGGTGAGTGGGGGTGAGTGGGGGTGGTGGTGGTGGTGAGTGGTGGTGGTGAGTGGGGGTGAGTGGGGGTGAGTGGGGGTGGTGGTGGTGGTGGTGGTGAGGTGGTGGTGAGTGGGGGTGAGTGGGGGTGGTGGTGGTGGTGGTGAGTGGTGGTGGTGAGTCGGGGTGAGTGGGGGTGGTGGTGGTGGTGGTGAGTGGTGGTGGTGAGTGGGGGTGAGTGGGGGTGGTGGTGAGTGGGGGTGAGTGATGGTGGTGAGTGGGGGTGAGTGGGGGGTGAGTGGTGGTGGTGAGTGGGGGTGAGTGGTGGGGGTGAGTGGGGGTGAGTGGTGGTGGTGAGTGGTGGAGTGGGGGTGAGTGGGGGTGGTGGTGGTGGTGGTGAGTGGTGGTGGTGAGTGGGGGTGAGTGGGGGTGGTGGTGGTGGTGGTGAGTGGGGGTGGTGAGTGGGGGTGAGTGGGGGTGGTGGTGAGTGGGGGTGAGTGGTGGTGGTGAGTGGGGGTGAGTGGGGGTGAGTGGTGGTGGTGAGTGGGGGTGAGTGGTGGGGGTGAGTGGGGGTGAGTGGTGGTGGTGAGTGGTGGTGGTGAGTGGGGGTGAGTGGGGGTGGTGGTGGTGGTGGTGGTGGTGAGTGGTGGTGGTGAGTGGGGGTGAGTGGTGGTGGTGAGTGGTGGTGGTGAGTGGGGGTGAGTGGGGGTGGTGGTGGTGAGTGGTGGTGGTGAGTGGGGGTGAGTGGGGGTGGTGGTGGTGGTGAGTGGTGGTGGTGAGTGCGGGGTGAGTGGGGGGTGAGTGGGGGTGGTGGTGGTGGTGGTGGTGAGTGGTGGTGGTGAGTGGGGGTGAGTGGGGGGTGGTGGTGGTGGTGGTGAGTGGTGGTGGTGAGTCGGGGTGAGTGGGGGTGGTGGTGGTGGTGGTGAGTGGTGGTGGTGAGTGGGGGTGAGTGGGGGTGGTGGTGGTGGTGGTGAGTGGTGGTGGTGAGTGGGGGTGAGTGGGGGTGGTGGTGAGTAGGGGTGAGTGGGGGTGGTGGTGGTGGTGGTGAGTGGTGGTGGTGAGTGGGGGTGAGTGGGGGTGGTGGTGAGTGGTGGTGAGTGGAGGTGGTGGTGAGTGGGGGTGAGTGGTGAGTGGTGGTGGTGAGTGAGTGGTGAGTGGGGGTGGTGGTGGTGGCACGACAAAGGGGTTCTCTGATGCAGGTTGGTGCAGCGTGGGGGGTGAGTGAGGGTGAGTGGTGAGTGGTGGTGGTGAGTGGTGGTGGTGAGTGGGGGTGGTGAGTGGTGGTGAGTGGGGGTGGTGAGTGGTGGTGGTGAGTGGTGGTGGTGGTGAGTGGAGGTGGTGGTGAGTGGGGGTGAGTTGTGGTGGTGAGTGGGGGTGGTGAGTGGGGGTGGTGGTGGTGGTGGTGGTGAGTGGGGGTGGTGGTGGTGGTGAGTGGGGGTGGTGGTGAGTGGGGGTGGTGGTGAGTGGGGGTGGTGGTGGTGAGTAGGGGTGGTGGTGAGTGGTGGTGGTGGTGGTGGTAGTGAGTGGGGGTGGTGGTGAGTGGGGGTGGTGGTGAGTGGTGGTGGTGAGTGGGGGTGGTGGTGGGGGTGGTGGTGAGTGGGGGTGGTGGTGAGTGGTGGTGGTGGTGAGTGGGGGTGAGTGGGGGTGGTGGTGGTGGTGGTGAGCGGGGGTGGTGGTGAGTGGGGGTGGTGGTGAGTGGTGGTGGTGGTGAGTGGGGGTGGTGGTGAGTGGGGGTGGTGGTGGTGGTGAGTGGGGGTGGTGGTGAGTGGGGGTGGTGGTGAGTGGGGGGTGGTGGTGAGTGGGGGTGGTGGTGAGTGGGGGTGGTGGTGGTGGTGAGTGGGGTGGTGGTGAGTGGGGGTGGTGGTGAGTGGGGGTGGTGGTGAGTGGTGGTGGTGGTGGTGAGTGGTGGTGGTGGTGAGTGGGGGTGGTGGTGGTGGCCTTCATTAGGTGCTCGCTAACAGCACTTGCCCCTACAGTCTGTTAATGCTATACGGGGGCTCTTTTGTGTGTGTGTGTCTGTGTGTGTCTGTGTGTCTGTGTGTGTGTGTGTCTGTGTGTGTCACTGTGTGTGTGTCTGTGTGTGTGTGTCTGTGTGTATGTAGGTATATGTGTCTGTGTGTATGTAGGTATATGTGTCTGTGTGTATGTATATGTATGTATATGTGTCTGTGTCTATCTATATGTATATATGTGTCTGTGTGTGTGTGTCACTGTGTGTGTGTCACTGTGTGTGTGTATATATATGTATATGTGTATATGTCTGTGTGTCACGTGTGTGTAGAGGATCAGGTGCAGTATCCGCCCCCACCACTCGTGGCGCTGTGTGTGTGTGTGTGTGTCACTGTGTGTGTGTCACTGTGTGTGTGTGTGTGTCACTGTGTGTGTGTCACTGTGTGTGTGTCACTGTGTGTGTGTGTCACTGTGTGTGTGTGTGTGTGTCACTGTGTGTGTGTGTCACTGTGTGTGTGTGTCACTGTGTGTGTGTGTCACTGTGTGTGTGTGTCACTGTGTGTGTGTGTGTCACTGTGTGTGTGTGTCACTGTGTGTGTGTGTCTGTGTGTGGGGGAGTGGTGGGTGTAGTGGTTAGCGCTACGCTGCGCTATGAACCTGGCGACCCGGGTTCGATTCCCGCTCACGGCTAACACCAGTGACGATTATCTAAACCGGTCCTGGGCCTCCCCTAGGTCGACTCAGCCTTAAATGAGTACCTGGTGCGGTGTGTAAACATCGCCACTGGGGAGACAAAGGCGGTCGGGCGTGGTCTGCTGGCCACCCACCCCCTCGTGTGCCGTTCTGGCCTTCATAGGTGCTCGCTAACAGCACTTGCCCCTACAGTCTGTTAAGGCTATACGGGGGATATTTGTCTGTATTTGTTGTGTGTCACTGTGTGTGTGTGTGTCACTGTGTGTGTATGTATATGTGTGTGTGTCACTGTGTGTGTGTGTCACTGTGTGTGTGTGTATGTATATGTGTGTGTGTCACTGTGTGTGTGTGTATGTATATGTGTGTGTATATATGTATATATATATATGTATATATGTGTGTCTGTGTGTCACGTGTGTGTGTGTGTGTATATATGTATATATGTATATGTCTGTGTGTCACTGTGTGTGTGTATGTATATATGTGTATATATGTATATATATATGTATATGTCTGTGTGTCACGTGTGTGTAGAGGATCAGGTGCAGTATCCGCCCCCACCACTCGTGGCGCTGTGTGTGTGTGTGTCACTGTGTGTGTATGTATGTATATGTGTGTGTATATATGTATATATATGTATATATGTGTGTCTGTGTGTCACGTGTGTGTAGAGGATCAGGTGCAGTATCCGCCCCCACCACTCGTGGCGCTGCAGCGACGGCCGCACCGCGGGGGGTCGTGACCCCCCCGGGGGTGACGTCACCGCGGCCCCCACCGTGCCCCTCGCCATCTCTGACCTCTACGAGCAAATGTAGGGGGGTCGAAGGTCACGACCCCGTCAGCGAGGCGTGACCTGCGTGGGCGCGGGGGGGTCACGGTGGTGACGCGTGTGTGTGTGTGTGACGTGTGTGTGTGACATCACACACACAGACACACACACAGACACACACACACAGACACACACACACAGACACACACACACACACAGACACACACACAGGCACACACAGACACAGACACACACACACAGATACACACACACCACACACACACACACGTCACACACCACACACACACACACCACACACGCACGTCACACAGACACACACAGACACACACCACACACACACACACGTACACAGTCACACACACAGATACACACACACCACACACACACACACGTCACACACCACACACACACCACACACGCACGTCACACACACACCACACACACGTACACAGTCACACACACACACACAATCCGCGTGTGCGTTCACCCCCGTAATGTATTGCGAGCCATCAAGGAGCGTTTGACTCTGTGTGTGTGTCTGTGTGTGTGTCTGTGTGTGTCTGTGTGTGTCTGTGTGTGTGTCTGTGTGTGTGTGTGTGTCTGTGTGTGTGTCTGTGTGTGTGTCTGTGTGTGTGTCTGTGTGTGTGTCTGTGTGTGTCTGTGTGTGTCTGTGTGTGTGTCTGTGTGTGTGTCTGTGTGTGTGTCTGTGTGTGTGTGTGTGTCTGTGTGTGTGTCGTGAACTCGGCTTCGTCAGGGAGGGCAATTCTCGCTGTTGTCGTCGTTGTTGTTGTTGTCGTCGTCGTCGTTGTTGTTGTTGTTGTTTTAAAAAAAATACTTGAACGTTTTCTCGCGGCGAAGCCGAACGCCCACTCGTTGGTTTACAAACAAACAAACAACAACAACAAACAAAAACACAGAGCATCAGGTTCATGGTGGACACACCAACCCCCACCACCCAGCCACCCAGCCACTCACCCACTCATCCACTCACCCACCCACCCACACGTCCACCCACCCACCCATCCACTCACCCACTCACTCACCCACTCACCCACACATCCATCCACCCACCCACCCACTCACCCACCCACCCACTCACCCACCCATCCACCCACACGTCCACTCACCCACTCGTCCACTCACCCACTCACCCATCCACCCATCCACCCATCAACTCACCCACCCACCCACTTACCCACCCACCCACCCACTCACCCATCCACCCACTCACCCACCCACTCACCCACCCAACTACCCACCCATCCATCCACCCACCCACCCATCCACTCACCCACTCACTCACCCACTCACTCACCCACTCACTCACCCACCCACCCACTCACCCACCCACCCACCCACTCACCCTCCCACCCAACCACCCACCCACCCACTCACCCACTCACCCACCCACTCACACATCCACCCATCCACACACACGTCCACCCACCCGTCCACCCACCCACCCACCCACTGCAGATCCGTAGAGACGCATTGAGATTCATAAACTCGTAGAGCCATTGACATCCATAGAGGTTCGTAGAGACTCAACGTCCCACACTGAGACTGGAGCCATGTTGGCACGAACGAGACGGAGAGAGGCGATTGACACGATGTGTGGTGGACACAGCGACTCCGAGGAGGACCAGAGAGACCCACAGATCTGGAGATTTTTTCGATCGATTTAAAGCTGTTTTCGTGACTGCAGGGATTCATCTTCTTGGTTCTTTCGGTAAAGTCGTCGCGTAGAAGGGAATTAATAAAATGATAAAAATATAAAACTTCATAAAAGAATTCTCACGACGTTTCGGCCACAACGCAAGCAGCCGTCCCTCAGGTGGAGACCAGGTCTGTCGGAAAGACAGCGTCTGAATGAAACACCCACCAGGCTTGGAGCGTCTATTTAAGCTGAGTTAGAGGACGAAGGGCGCCTTGACAAAGGCATTTGCTTGGTGGTGTTCATTCAGACGCTGTCTTTCCGACAGACCTGGTCTCCACCTGAGGGACGGCTGCTTGCGTTGTGGCCGAAACGTCGTGAGAATTATTTTATGAAGTTTAATTTTTGTTATTTTATTACTTCCCTTCTACGTGACGACTTTACCGAAAGAACCAAGGAGATCTGGAGATGTACCCAAGCCATAGATGTGTGTACATGTTACAGCAACAGCAAATTGCAATAAAGTATACAGAAGGTTTGTGTGTTTGTGAGTCTCTGTGGGGAGCGGTGGGTGTAGTGGTTAGCGCTACGCTGCGAACCCGGCGACCCGAGTTCGATTCCCGCTCGCGGCCAACATCACCAGTGACGATTATCTGAACCGGTCGTGGGGCTCCCCTAGGTCGACTCAGCCTCAAATGAGTACCTGGTGCGGTGTGTAAACATCGCCACTGGGGAGACAAAGGCGGCCGGGTGTGGTGCTGGCCACCCACCCCCTCGAGTGCTTTGCTAGTTTTCATAGGTGCTCGCTAACAGCACTTGCCCCAGCAGTCTGCTAGAGGCTACACGGGGGACCTTTGTCTTTATCAGTGTGTCTGTGTGTGTCCACAACTCCCTCCTTCACCCACAGCTCCCTCCTTCATCCACAGCTCCCTCCTTCACCCACAACTCTCTCCTTCACCCACAGCTCTCTCCTTCATCCACAGCTCTCTCCTTCACCCACAGCTCCCTCCTTCACCCACAGCTCCCTCCTTCACCCACAGCTCCCTCCTTCACCCACAGCTCCCTCCTTCATCCACAGCTCTCTCCTTCACCCACAGCTCCCTCCTTCACCCACAGCTCTCTCCTTCATCCACAGCTCTCTCCTTCACCCACAGCTCCCTCCTTCACCCACAGCTCTCTCCTTCACCCACAGCTCCCTCCTTCACCCACAGCTCTCTCCTTCACCCACAGCTCCCTCCTTCACCCACAGCTCCCTCCTTCATCCACAGCTCTCTCCTTCATCCACAGCTCTCTCCTTCACCCACAGCTCTCTCCTTCACCCACAGCTCTCTCCTTCATCCACAGCTCTCTCCTTCACCCACAGCTCCCTCCTTCACCCACAGCTCTCTCCTTCACCCACAGCTCCCTCCTTCACCCACAGCTCCCTCCTTCATCCACAGCTCTCTCCTTCATCCACAGCTCTCTCCTTCACCCACAGCTCTCTCCTTCATCCACAGCTCCCTCCTTCACCCACAGCTCCCTCCTTCATCCACAGCTCCCTCCTTCATCCACAGCTCCCTCCTTCATTCACAGCTCCCTCCTTCACCCACAGCTCCCTCCTTCACCCACAGCTCCCTCCTTCACCCACAGCTCTCTCCTTCACCCACAGCTCTCTCCTTCACCCACAGCTCCCTCCTTCACCCACAGCTCCCTCCTTCACCCACAGCTCTCTCCTTCACCCACAGCTCCCTCCTTCACCCACAGCTCCCTCCTTCACCCACAGCTCTCTCCTTCACCCACAGCTCTCTTCTTCACCCACAGCTCCCTCCTTCATCCACAGCTCTCTCCTTCATCCACAGCTCCCTCCTTCACCCACAGCTCCCTCCTTCACCCACAGCTCCCTCCTTCACCCACAGCTCCCTCCTTCACCCACAGCTCCCTCCTTCACCCACAGCTCTCTCCTTCACCCACAGCTCCCTCCTTCATCCACAGCTCCCTCCTTCACCCACAGCTCCCTCCTTCACCCACAGCTCCCTCCTTCACCCACAGCTCTCTCCTTCATCCACAGCTCCCTCCTTCACCCACAGCTCCCTCCTTCACCCACAGCTCCCTCCTTCATCCACAGCTCTCTCCTTCACCCACAGCTCTCTCCTTCACCCACAGCTCTCTCCTTCATCCACAGCTCCCTCCTTCACCCACAGCTCCCTCCTTCATCCACAGCTCTCTCCTTCACCCACAGCTCCCTCCTTCATCCACAGCTCTCTCCTTCACCCACAGCTCCCTCCTTCACCCACAGCTCTCTCCTTCACCCACAGCTCCCTCCTTCACCCACAGCTCCCTCCTTCATCCACAGCTCTCTCCTTCACCCACAGCTCTCTCCTTCACCCACAGCTCCCTCCTTCATCCACAGCTCTCTCCTTCATCCACAGCTCCCTCCTTCATCCACAGCTCTCTCCTTCACCCACAGCTCTCTCCTTCACCCACAGCTCCCTCCTTCATCCACAGCTCCCTCCTTCATCCACAGCTCTCTCCTTCACCCACAGCTCCCTCCTTCATCCACAGCTCTCTCCTTCATCGACAGCTCCCTCCTTCACACACAGCTCCCTCCTTCACCCACAGCTCCCTCCTTCACCCACAGCTCCCTCCTTCACCCACAGCTCTCTCCTTCATCGACAGCTCCCTCCTTCACACACAGCTCCCTCCTTCATCCACAGCTCCCTCCTTCACCCACAGCTCCCTCCTTCACCCACAGCTCTCTCCTTCATCGACAGCTCCCTCCTTCATCGACAGCTCCCTCCTTCACACACAGCTCCCTCCTTCATCCACAGCTCCCTCCTTTACCCACAGCTCCCTCCTTCATCCACAGCTCTCTCCTTCATCGACAGCTCCCTCCTTCACACACAGCTCCCTCCTTCATCCACAGCTCCCTCCTTCACCCACAGCTCTCTCCTTCACCCACAGCTCTCTCCTTCACCCACAGCTCTCTCCTTCACCTACAGCTCCCTCCTTCACCTACAGCTCTCTCCTTCATCCACAGCTCTCTCCTTCACCCACAGCTCCCTCCTTCACCTACAGCTCTCTCCTTCACCCACAGCTCTCTCCTTCACCCACAGCTCTCTCCTTCACCTACAGCTCCCTCCTTCACCCACAGCTCCCTCCTTCACCCACAGCTCCCTCCTTCACCCACAGCTCCCTCCTTCACCCACAGCTCCCTCCTTCATCCACAGCTCCCTCCTTCACCTACAGCTCTCTCCTTCACCCACAGCTCTCTCCTTCACCCACAGCTCCCTCCTTCACCTACAGCTCTCTCCTTCACCTACAGCTCTCTCCTTCACCCACAGCTCCCTCCTTCATCCACAGCTCCCTCCTTCACCTACAGCTCTCTCCTTCACCCACAGCTCCCTCCTTCACCCACAGCTCCCTCCTTCATCCACAGCTCCCTCCTTCACCCACAGCTCTCTCCTTCACCCACAGCTCTCTCCTTCACCTACAGCTCTCTCCTTCACCCACAGCTCCCTCCTTCACCCACAGCTCTCTCCTTCACCCACAGCTCCCTCCTTCACCTACAGCTCTCTCCTTCACCCACAGCTCCCTCCTTCACCCACAGCTCCCTCCTTCATCCACAGCACAGCTCCCTCCTTCATCCACAGCTCCCTCCTTCATCCACAGCTCCCTCCTTCACCTACAGCTCTCTCCTTCACCTACAGCTCTCTCCTTCACCCACAGCTCCCTCCTTCACCTACAGCTCTGTCCTTCACCTACAGCTCCCTCCTTCACCCACAGCTCTCTCCTTCACCCACAGCTCTCTCCTTCACCCACAGCTCCCTCCTTCACCTACAGCTCTCTCCTTCACCTACAGCTCTCTCCTTCACCCACAGCTCCCTCCTTCACCCACAGCTCCCTCCTTCATCCACAGCTCCCTCCTTCACCCACAGCTCCCTCCTTCACCCACAGCTCCCTCCTTCACCCACAGCTCCCTCCTTCACCCACAGCTCTCTCCTTCACCCACAGCTCCCTCCTTCACCCACAGCTCTCTCCTTCATCCACAGCTCCCTCCTTCACCCACAGCTCCCTCCTTCATCCACAGCTCCCTCCTTCACCCACAGCTCTCTCCTTCACCCACAGCTCCCTCCTTCACCCACAGCTCTCTCCTTCATCCACAGTTCTCTCCTTCATCCACAGCTCCCTCCTTCACCCACAGCTCCCTCCTTCACCCACAGCTCCCTCCTTCATCCACAGCTCTCTCCTTCACCCACAGCTCCCTCCTTCATCCTCAGCTCTCTCCTTCACCCACAGCTCCCTCCTTCACCCACAGCTCCCTCCTTCATCCACAGCTCTCTCCTTCACCCACAGCTCCCTCCTTCACCCACAGCTCCCTCCTTCACCCACAGCTCCCTCCTTCACCCACAGCTCCCTCCTTCATCCACAGCTCTCTCCTTCACCCACAGCTCCCTCCTTCACCCACAGCTCTCTCCTTCATCCACAGCTCCCTCCTTCATCCACAGCTCTCTCCTTCACCCACAGCTCCCTCCTTCATCGACAGCTCCCTCCTTCATCCACAGCTCTCTCCTTCACCCACAGCTCTCTCCTTCATCGACAGCTCCCTCCTTCATCCACAGCTCTCTCCTTCACCCACAGCTCCCTCCTTCATCCACAGCTCCCTCCTTCACCCACAGCTCTCTCCTTCACCCACAGCTCCCTCCTTCACCCACAGCTCCCTCCTTCACCCACAGCTCCATCCTTCATCCACAGCTCCCTCCTTCACCCACAGCTCTCTCCTTCATCCACAGCTCCCTCCTTCATCCACAGCTCTCTCCTTCATCCACAGCTCCCTCCTTCACCCACAGCTCTCTCCTTCACCCACAGCTCCCTCCTTCACCCACAGCTCCCTCCTTCACCCACAGCTCCCTCCTTCACCCACAGCTCTCTCCTTCACCCACAGCTCCCTCCTTCACCCACAGCTCTCTCTTCCACCCACAGCTCCCTCCTTCATCCACAGCTCTCTAATAAAATTTCAATCAACCGAAAAACCTTAAAAAATTCTTTATTCAACAATCATGACAACGAGTCGATAACAGAGGGTTTGTGTGTTGGGTTAGTTCGCGTGAAAATATAAATGTTGTGTTGTTAAACCCGCCACCACCCGACACAGCCAGCTAGAGTAAGGGTTATCAGGAACAAAACGTGTCAATTCGTCACTAGTACAGCAACTGGGGAGACGCCACGGCAAATGTTGTGGCTTGTAGTGTATAGTGTAGTGTATAGTGTAGTATACTAGTACAGCACTAGTGTGTAGTGTATAATGTATACTAGTACAGCACTACATCTCCAACACAGGCGGTGTAGTGATGTACTAGTATACTACACTATACACTAGTGCTGTACTAGTATACAACATTATACACTACACTATACACTACACTATACACTACACTAGGCTGTGTGCTGTTCACACGACACTCATGTTCACTAGGTGGCTGTGTCGGGTGGTGGCGGGTTTAACGACACATTCATATACGTACACGATCTAAGCCCCCGCACCCCCCCCCCCCACCCTAAAAAAACACAACCTCAATCACGGATGACATTGGTAGCGAAAGCCTGTGTTAAAATGACAATAGGTACATTCATACTCACATTACACACAACGCACCACACACACACAACGCACCGCACACACACAACGCACACACACAACGCACCACACACACACAACGCACCACACACACACACACACGCAACGCACCACACACACACACACACACGCAACGCACCACACACACACACACACCACACAACGCACCACACACACACACACAACGCACCACACACACACACGACACACAACGCACCACACACAACGCACCACACACACAATAAAACGCACCACACACACACACAACGCACCACACACAACGCACCACACACACACACAACGCACCACACACACACACAACGCACCACACACACACACAATAAAACGCACCACACACACAATAAAACGCACCACACACAATAAAACGCACCACACACACACACAACGCACCACACACACACACAACGCATCACACACACACAACCACACACACACACATGACACACAACGGACCACACACATGACACGCACCACAGACACACAACGCACCACACACACACAACGCACCACACACACACGACACACAAACACAACGCACCACACACACACACAACGCACCACACACATGACACACACACAACGCACACTACACACCCGGACAATCTTGCCTGCTGCTAATTCGTCGCGGGTGGCTGAACCGTGGAACTCTAAATCCATCCGAACCGACTCAGTGCCTCCACCACCATCATCGTCACGCAACCATCGAGTCGACGGACATACAAACACACACACAGAGAGACAGACACACACACACACACAGAGAGACACAGACAAAGACAGAGCGAGAAAAACAACGAGAGAGACAGCGAGAAAGACGGACACGGCGTGACACACTCTGGCAGCTAAACATTTTTCCCCTCCGACAAAAGCTCACGGACCACGACCTTGCCACACACACACACAGTGCGACATTTACCACCGCCACCACCACCGCCACCACCACCGCCACCGCCATCACCACCACCACCGCCACCGCCGCCACCACCACCGCCACCACCACCGCCACCGCCACCACCGCACGCTTGCAGAGCCAACTAAACTAAGCAGCAGCAGCAAGCATTTGCCCCGACAGCCTGTTCAGGCTATACGGGGGATCTTTGTCTTTTGCGTGCACCTAGCCTGGCACAGTGGGGGGCACAGCTGGTGCATCGGGCAGTCGTCTTGGTCAGTCGACCCGTGCCACCCGCTGGGTCTGCCCCGTGACCTCCTGCACCTAGCCTGGCACAGGTACGTGACACAGCTGGTGCATAAGCCGGTCATCTCGGTCAGTCGACCCGTGGCACCTGCTGGGTCTGCCCCGTGACCTCCTGCACCTAGCCTGGCACAGGTACGTGACACAGCTGGTGCATAAGCCGGTCATCTCGGTCAGTCGACCCGTGGCACCCGCTGGGTCTGCCCCGTGACCTCCTGCACCTAGCCTGGCACAGGTACGTGACACAGCTGGTGCATAAGCCGGTCATCTCGGTCAGTCGACCCGTGGCACCTGCTGGGTCTGCCACGTGACCTCCTGCCGGCGGGGGGCGTTCGACACTTCACGTGGTAGCCTCAATGTGCACCTAGCCTGGCACAAGCGCTGTCACTGCCACTTAGTGGTGAACGGCGGATGTTGTTGTTGACGTAGTTGTTGTTGTTGTTGTTGACGTAGTTGTTGTTGTTGTTGTTGACGTAGTTGTTGACGTAGTTGTTGACGTAGTTGTTGACGTAGTTGTTGTTGACGTAGTTGTTGACGTAGTTGTTGTTGACGTAGTTGTTGACGTAGTTGTTGTTGACGTAGTTGTTGACGTAGTTGTTGTTGACGTAGTTGTTGTTGTTGTTGTTGACGTAGTTGTTGACGTAGTTGTTGTTGACGTAGTTGTTGTTGTTGTTGTTGACGTAGTTGTTGTTGTTGTTGTTGACGTAGTTGTTGTTGTTGTTGTTGACGTAGTTGTTGTTGTTGTTGTTGACGTAGTTGTTGTTGTTGTTGTTGACGTAGTTGTTGTTGTTTTTGTTGACGTAGTTGTTGTTGTTTTTGTTGACGTAGTTGTTGTTGTTGTTGTTGACGTAGTTGTTGTTGTTGTTGTTGACGTAGTTGTTGTTGTTGTTGTTGACGTAGTTGTTGTTGTTGTTGTTGACGTAGTTGTTGTTGTTGTTGTTGACGTAGTTGTTGTTGTTGTTGTTGACGTAGTTGTTGTTGTTGTTGTTGACGTAGTTGTTGTTGTTGTTGTTGACGTAGTTGTTGTTGTTGACGTAGTTGTTGTTGTTGTTGTTGTTGACGTAGTTGTTGTTGTTGACGTAGTTGTTGTTGTTGTTGTTGACGTAGTTGTTGTTGACGTAGTTGACGTAGTTGTTGTTGACGTAGTTGACGTAGTTGACGTAGTTGACGTAGTTGACGTAGTTGACGTAGTTGTTGTTGACGTAGTTGACGTAGTTGTTGTTGACGTAGTTGACGTAGTTGTTGTTGACGTAGTTGTTGTTGTTGACGTAGTTGTTGTTGTTGTTGACGTAGTTGTTGTTGTTGTTGTTGACGTAGTTGTTGTTGTTGTTGTAGACGTAGTTGTTGTTGTTGTTGTAGACGTAGTTGTTGTTGTTGTTGACGTAGTTGTTGTTGTTGTTGTAGACGTTGTTGTTGTTGTAGACGTAGTTGTTGTTGTTGTTGTAGACGTAGTTGTTGTTGTTGTTGTAGACGTAGTTGTTGTTGTTGTTGTAGACGTAGTTGTTGTTGTTGTTGTAGACGTAGTTGTTGTTGTTGTTGTAGACGTAGTTGTTGTTGTTGTTGTAGACGTAGTTGTTGTTGTTGTTGTAGACGTAGTTGTTGTTGTTGTTGTAGACGTAGTTGTTGTTGTTGTTGTAGACGTAGTTGTTGTTGTTGTTGTAGACGTAGTTGTTGTTGTTGTTGTAGACGTAGTTGTTGTTGTTGTAGACGTAGTTGTTGTTGTTGTTGTAGACGTAGTTGTTGTTGTTGTTGTAGACGTAGTTGTTGTTGTTGTTGTAGACGTAGTTGTTGTTGTTGTTGTAGACGTAGTTGTTGTTGTTGTAGACGTAGTTGTTGTTGTTGTAGACGTAGTTGTTGTTGTTGTTTACGTAGTTGTTGTTGTTGACGTAGTTGTTGTTGTTGTTGACGTAGTTGTTGTTGTTGTTGACGTAGTTGTTGTTGTTGTTGACGTAGTTGTTGTTGTTGTTGACGTAGTTGTTGTTGACGTAGTTGTTGTTGTGTGTACGTAGTTGTTGTTGTTGACGTAGTTGTTGTTGTGTGTACGTAGTTGACGTAGTTGTTGTCGTAGTTGTTGTTGTGTGTACGTAGTTGACGTAGTTGTTGTTGACGTAGTTGTTGTTGACGTAGTTGTTGTTGTGTGTACGTTGTTGTTGTTGACGTAGTTGTTGTTGACGTAGTTGTTGTTGTGTGTTAGTGTGCCAAACAACACACTAACACACAACAACAACACACAACACACAACTAACACACAACAACACACAACAGCAACACTAACACACAACAACACACAACACACAACTAACACTAACACACAACAACACACAACAGCAACACCAACACACAACAACAACACACAACAACAAACTAACAACAACACACAACAGCAACACCAACACACAACAACACACAACAGCAACACTAACACACAACAACAACACACAACAGCAACACTAACACACAACAACAACACACAACAGCAACACTAACACACAACAACAACAACACTAACACACAACAACACACAACAGCAACACTAACACACAACAACAACAACACACAACAGTCCAGCACGGCAACTCGGCGGTAGTGCCGCTGGTGGTGTCCCCACCGTTTGCCGAGCGGAGCCGCAGATGAGACCGTCACGGTGCCGCCACCTTTCATGAGCGCTCTCGTGACTTCGGTCGCCGTGACGACGACGACGCTGTCGCCGTGACGACGACGAAACCGCGACACAGCCACCGACACCACGTTGCCGTGACGACGACGCCGCCATCGCCGTGACCACGACGACGATGTCGCCGTGACGACGACGAAACCGCGACACAGCCACCGACACCACGTTGCCGTGACGACGACGCCATCGCCGCGACCACGACGACGCTGTCGCCGTGACGACGACGAAACCGCGACACAGCCACCGACACCACGTTGCCGTGACGACGACGCCATCGCCGTGACCACGACGACGCTGTCGCCGTGACGACGACGAAACCGCGACAGCCACCGACACCACGTTGCCGTGACGACGACGCCGCCATCGCCGCGACCACGACGACGCTGTCGCCGTGACGACGACGAAACCGCGACACAGCCACCGACACCACGTTGCCGTGACGACGACGACGCCATCGCCGTGACCACGACGACGCTGTCGCCGTGACGACGACGAAACCGCGACACAGCCACCGACACCACGTTGCCGTGACGACGACGACGCCATCGCCGCGACCACGACGACGCTGTCGCCGTGACGACGACGAAACCGCGACACAGCCACCGACACCACGTTGCCGTGACGACGACGCCATCGCCGTGACCACGACGACGCTGTCGCCGTGACGACGACGAAACCGCGACACAGCCACCGACACCACGTTGCCGTGACGACGACGCCGCCATCGCCGTGACCACGACGACGCTGTCGCCGTGACGACGACGAAACCGCGACACAGCCACCGACACCACGTTGCCGTGACGACGACGCCGCCATCGCCGTGACCACGACGACGCCGTCACATGTGCGGTGCGGGCGAGCAGGCGGCCATCAGCCCCGAGTGACCCAGCTCCAGAAGCCGCCGCTTCTTGACGCCTCCTCCACCACCGCTGGTGCCACCACCACCACCACCACCACCGCCACCACCGCTGTTACCACCACCACCACCACCACCACCGCTGGTGCCACCACCACCACCGCTGTTGCTGCCTCTGGCGTGTGGCTCTTGAACGGGGGGGCTGGAGTTGGTGAGCAGAGATGAACGCAGAGAGGGGTCCGACAGCGCAGACAGCAGCCCAGTGCCACCCATCTCCTTGAGCACCTGCGGGAAGGGCGTGGGGAGAGCGTGGGGAGGTGGTGAGGGTGGTGGTGAGGGTGGTGGTGAGGGTGGTGGTGAGGGTGGTGGGGAGGGTGGTGAGGGTGGGAGACAATGGTGAGAGTGGTGGTGAGGGTGGTGGGGAGGGTGGTGGTGAGGGTGGTGAGGGTGGGTGACGGTGGTGGTGAGGGTGGTGGTGAGGGTGGTGATGGTGGTGATGGTGGTGGGTGAGGGTGGTGGGTGAGGGTGGTGGGGAGGGTGGTGATAATGATGGTGATGATGGTGATGATGATGGTGGTGATGATGGTGATGATGGTGGTGATGATGGTGATGGTGGTGATGATGGTGGTGAGGGTGGTGAGGGTGGGGAGACGGTGGGGAGACGGTGGTGAGGGTGGGTGGGAAGAGGTTGGTGAGGGTGGTGAGGGTGGTGGTGAGGGTGGTGGCGAGGGTGGGTGAGGATGGTGGTGAGGGTGGGGAGATGGTGGTGAGGGTGGGCGAGGGTGGTGGTGAGGGTGGTGGTGAGGGTGGTGGTGGGTGAGGGTGGTGGTGAGGGTGGTGGTGAGGGTGGTGGTGGGTGAGGGTGGTGGGTGAGGGTGGTGGTGAGGGTGGTGATGATGGTGAGGGTGGTGGTGAGGGTGGTGGTGAGGGTGGTGGTGAGGGTGGTGGGTGAGGGTGGTGGTGAGGGTGGTGGTGAGGGTGGTGGTGAGGGTGGTGGGTGAGGGTGGTGGTGAGGGTGGTGGTGGGGGTGGTGGTGAGGGTGGTGGTGAGGGTGGTGGTGGTGGTGAGGGTGGTGGTGAGG
>NW_027620495.1:47500-67500 GCF_964198595.1 Lampetra fluviatilis | reverse complement strand
GAGTGTGAGTGAGTGTACGTGTGAGTGAGTGTGAGTGAGTGAGTGTGTGAGTGAGTGTACGTGTGAGTGAGTGTGAGTGAGTGAGTGAGTGTGTGAGTGAGTGAGTGTGTGAGTGAGTGCGTGAGTGTGAGTGAGTGTGAGTGAGTGTACGTGTGAGTGAGTGTGAGTGAGTGAGTGTGTGAGTGAGTGTACGTGTGAGTGAGTGTGAGTGAGTGAGTGAGTGAGTGCGTGAGTGAGTGAGTGAGTGCGTGAGTGTGAGTGAGTGTGAGTGAGTGAGTGAGTGAGTGAGTGAGTGAGTGCGTGAGTGTGAGTGAGTGTGAGTGAGTGTGCGTGTGAGTGAGTGAGTGTGAGTGAGTGTGTGAGTGAGTGTACGTGTGAGTGAGTGTGAGTGAGTGTACGTGTGAGTGAGTGAGTGTGAGTGAGTGTACGTGTGAGTGAGTGAGTGAGTGTGAGTGAGTGTGAGTGAGTGTACGTGTGAGTGAGTGAGTGTGAGTGAGTGTGAGTGAGTGTGTGAGTGAGTGAGTGTGAGTGAGAGTGAGTGAGTGAGTGAGTGTGAGTGAGTGAGTGTGTGAGTGAGTGAGTGTGAGTGTGAGTGTACGTGTGAGTGAGTGAGTGTGAGTGAGTGTACGTGTGAGTGAGTGTGAGTGAGTGAGTGTGTGAGTGAGTGTACGTGTGAGTGAGTGTGAGTGAGTGAGTGAGTGAGTGAGTGCGTGAGTGTGAGTGAGTGTGAGTGAGTGTGCGTGTGAGTGAGTGAGAGTGAGTGAGTGTGTGAGTGAGTGAGTGAGTGTACGTGTGAGTGAGTGTGAGTGAGTGTACGTGTGAGTGAGTGAGTGTGAGTGTGAGTGTACGTGTGAGTGAGTGAGTGTGAGTGAGTGTGAGTGAGTGTACGTGTGAGTGTACGTGTGAGTGAGTGTGAGTGAGTGTGAGTGAGTGTACGTGTGAGTGAGTGTGAGTGAGTGTGAGTGAGTGTGAGTGAGTGTGAGTGTGAGTGAGTGTGAGTGTGAGTGAGTGTGAGTGTGAGTGAGTGTGAGTGTGAGTGTACGTGTGAGTGTGAGTGTACGTGTGAGTGAGTGTGTGTGTGAGTGAGTGAGTGTGAGTGTGAGTGTACGTGTGAGTGAGTGTGTGAGTGAGTGAGTGTGAGTGAGTGTGAGTGAGTGTACGTGTGAGTGAGTGTGAGTGAGTGTACGTGTGAGTGAGTGAGTGTGAGTGTGAGTGTACGTGTGAGTGAGTGAGTGTGAGTGAGTGAGTGAGTGTGAGTGAGTGTGAGTGAGTGTACGTGTGAGTGAGTGAGTGTGAGTGAGTGTGAGTGTGAGTGAGTGTGAGTGTGAGTGTACGTGTGAGTGAGTGTGTGAGTGAGTGTGTGTGTGAGTGAGTGTGTGTGTGTGAGTGAGTGAGTGTGAGTGAGTGAGTGTGAGTGAGTGTACGTGTGAGTGAGTGTGAGTGAGTGAGTGAGTGTGAGTGAGTGAGTGAGTGTGAGTGAGTGTAAGTGAGTGTGAGTGAGTGAACGTGTGAGTGAGTGTACGTGTGAGTGAGTGTACGTGTGAGTGAGTGAGTGTGAGTGAGTGTGTGAGTGAGTGAGTGAGTGAGTGTGTGAGTGTGAGTGAGTGTGAGTGAGTGAGTGTGAGTGTGTGAGTGAGTGAGAGAGTGTGAGTGAGTGAGTGTGTGTGAGTGAGTGTGAGTGAGTGAGTGTGAGTGTGAGAGTGAGTGTGAGTGAGTGTGAGTGAGTGAGTGAGTGTGTGTGAGTGAGTGAGAGAGTGTGAGTGAGTGTGAGTGAGTGAGTGTGTGAGTGAGTGTACGTGTGAGTGTGAGTGAGTGAGTGTGCGTGAGTGTGAGTGAGTGTGAGTGAGTGAGTGTGAGTGAGTGTACGTGTGAGTGAGTGAGTGAGTGTGCGTGTGAGTGAGTGAGAGTGAGTGAGTGAGTGAGTGTGTGAGTGAGTGAGTGAGTGAGTGTGTGTGTGTGTGAGTGTGTGAGTGAGTGAGTGTGAGAGAGTGAGTGAGTGAGTGAGTGTGAGTGAGTGAGTGAGTGAGTGTGTGAGTGAGTGAGTGTGTGAGTGAGTGAGTGAGTGTGCGTGTGAGTGAGTGAGTGAGTGAGTGAGTGTGAGTGAGTGAGTGAGTGTGTGAGTGAGTGAGTGTGTGAGTGAGTGCGTGAGTGTGAGTGAGTGTGAGTGAGTGTACGTGTGAGTGAGTGAGTGAGTGTGCGTGTGAGTGAGTGAGAGTGAGTGAGTGAGTGAGTGTGTGAGTGAGTGAGTGTGAGTGAGTGTGAGTGAGTGAGTGAGTGTGTGAGTGAGTGTGTGAGTGAGTGAGTGAGTGTGTGAGTGAGTGAGTGTGTGAGTGAGTGTGTGAGTGAGTGAGTGAGTGTGCGTGTGAGTGAGAGTGAGTGAGTGAGTGTGTGAGTGAGTGAGTGAGTGTGTGAGTGAGTGTGTGTGTGAGTGAGTGTGTGAGTGAGTGAGTGTGAGAGAGTGAGTGTGTGAGTGAGTGAGTGAGTGTGTGAGTGAGTGAGTGTGTGAGTGAGTGCGTGAGTGTGAGTGAGTGTGAGTGAGTGTACGTGTGAGTGAGTGTGAGTGAGTGAGTGTGTGAGTGAGTGTACGTGTGAGTGAGTGTGAGTGAGTGAGTGAGTGTGTGAGTGAGTGAGTGTGTGAGTGAGTGCGTGAGTGTGAGTGAGTGTGAGTGAGTGTACGTGTGAGTGAGTGTGAGTGAGTGAGTGTGTGAGTGAGTGTACGTGTGAGTGAGTGTGAGTGAGTGAGTGAGTGAGTGCGTGAGTGAGTGAGTGAGTGCGTGAGTGTGAGTGAGTGTGAGTGAGTGAGTGAGTGAGTGAGTGAGTGAGTGAGTGCGTGAGTGTGAGTGAGTGTGAGTGAGTGTGCGTGTGAGTGAGTGAGTGTGAGTGAGTGTGTGAGTGAGTGTACGTGTGAGTGAGTGTGAGTGAGTGTACGTGTGAGTGAGTGAGTGTGAGTGAGTGTACGTGTGAGTGAGTGAGTGAGTGTGAGTGAGTGTGAGTGAGTGTACGTGTGAGTGAGTGAGTGTGAGTGAGTGTGAGTGAGTGTGTGAGTGAGTGAGTGTGAGTGAGAGTGAGTGAGTGAGTGAGTGTGAGTGAGTGAGTGTGTGAGTGAGTGAGTGTGAGTGTGAGTGTACGTGTGAGTGAGTGAGTGTGAGTGAGTGTACGTGTGAGTGAGTGTGAGTGAGTGAGTGTGTGAGTGAGTGTACGTGTGAGTGAGTGTGAGTGAGTGAGTGAGTGAGTGAGTGCGTGAGTGTGAGTGAGTGTGAGTGAGTGTGCGTGTGAGTGAGTGAGAGTGAGTGAGTGTGTGAGTGAGTGAGTGAGTGTACGTGTGAGTGAGTGTGAGTGAGTGTACGTGTGAGTGAGTGAGTGTGAGTGTGAGTGTACGTGTGAGTGAGTGAGTGTGAGTGAGTGTGAGTGAGTGTACGTGTGAGTGTACGTGTGAGTGAGTGTGAGTGAGTGTGAGTGAGTGTACGTGTGAGTGAGTGTGAGTGAGTGTGAGTGAGTGTGAGTGAGTGTGAGTGTGAGTGAGTGTGAGTGTGAGTGAGTGTGAGTGTGAGTGAGTGTGAGTGTGAGTGTACGTGTGAGTGTGAGTGTACGTGTGAGTGAGTGTGTGTGTGAGTGAGTGAGTGTGAGTGTGAGTGTACGTGTGAGTGAGTGTGTGAGTGAGTGAGTGTGAGTGAGTGTGAGTGAGTGTACGTGTGAGTGAGTGTGAGTGAGTGTACGTGTGAGTGAGTGAGTGTGAGTGTGAGTGTACGTGTGAGTGAGTGAGTGTGAGTGAGTGAGTGAGTGTGAGTGAGTGTGAGTGAGTGTACGTGTGAGTGAGTGAGTGTGAGTGAGTGTGAGTGTGAGTGAGTGTGAGTGTGAGTGTACGTGTGAGTGAGTGTGTGAGTGAGTGTGTGTGTGAGTGAGTGTGTGTGTGTGAGTGAGTGAGTGTGAGTGAGTGAGTGTGAGTGAGTGTACGTGTGAGTGAGTGTGAGTGAGTGAGTGAGTGTGAGTGAGTGAGTGAGTGTGAGTGAGTGTAAGTGAGTGTGAGTGAGTGAACGTGTGAGTGAGTGTACGTGTGAGTGAGTGTACGTGTGAGTGAGTGAGTGTGAGTGAGTGTGTGAGTGAGTGAGTGAGTGAGTGTGTGAGTGTGAGTGAGTGTGAGTGAGTGAGTGTGAGTGTGTGAGTGAGTGAGAGAGTGTGAGTGAGTGAGTGTGTGTGAGTGAGTGTGAGTGAGTGAGTGTGAGTGTGAGAGTGAGTGTGAGTGAGTGTGAGTGAGTGAGTGAGTGTGTGTGAGTGAGTGAGAGAGTGTGAGTGAGTGTGAGTGAGTGAGTGTGTGAGTGAGTGTACGTGTGAGTGTGAGTGAGTGAGTGTGCGTGAGTGTGAGTGAGTGTGAGTGAGTGAGTGTGAGTGAGTGTACGTGTGAGTGAGTGAGTGAGTGTGCGTGTGAGTGAGTGAGAGTGAGTGAGTGAGTGAGTGTGTGAGTGAGTGAGTGAGTGAGTGTGTGTGTGTGTGAGTGTGTGAGTGAGTGAGTGTGAGAGAGTGAGTGAGTGAGTGAGTGTGAGTGAGTGAGTGAGTGAGTGTGTGAGTGAGTGAGTGTGTGAGTGAGTGAGTGAGTGTGCGTGTGAGTGAGTGAGTGAGTGAGTGAGTGTGAGTGAGTGAGTGAGTGTGTGAGTGAGTGAGTGTGTGAGTGAGTGCGTGAGTGTGAGTGAGTGTGAGTGAGTGTACGTGTGAGTGAGTGAGTGAGTGTGCGTGTGAGTGAGTGAGAGTGAGTGAGTGAGTGAGTGTGTGAGTGAGTGAGTGTGAGTGAGTGTGAGTGAGTGAGTGAGTGTGTGAGTGAGTGTGTGAGTGAGTGAGTGAGTGTGTGAGTGAGTGAGTGTGTGAGTGAGTGTGTGAGTGAGTGAGTGAGTGTGCGTGTGAGTGAGAGTGAGTGAGTGAGTGTGTGAGTGAGTGAGTGAGTGTGTGAGTGAGTGTGTGTGTGAGTGAGTGTGTGAGTGAGTGAGTGTGAGAGAGTGAGTGTGTGAGTGAGTGAGTGTGAGTGAGTGAGTGAGTGAGTGAGTGTGAGTGAGTGTGAGTGAGTGAGTGTGAGTGAGTGTGAGTGAGTGAGTGTGAGTGAGTGTGAGTGTGAGTGAGTGTGAGTGAGTGAGTGAGTGTGAGAGAGTGAGTGAGTGTGAGTGAGTGTGTGAGTGAGTGTGTGAGTGAGTGTGAGTGAGTGTGTGAGTGAGTGTGAGTGAGTGAGTGAGTGAGTGTGAGTGAGTGAGTGAGTGTGTGAGTGAGTGAGTGTGTGAGTGTGAGTGTGAGTGAGTGTGAGTGAGTGAGTGTGTGAGAGAGTGTGAGTGAGTGAGTGTGTGTGAGTGAGTGTGAGTGAGTGAGTGTGAGTGTGAGAGTGAGTGTACGTGTGAGTGAGTGAGTGAGTGTGTGTGAGTGAGTGAGAGAGTGTGAGTGAGTGTGAGTGAGTGAGTGTGTGAGTGAGTGTACGTGTGAGTGTGTGAGTGAGTGTGTGAGTGTGTGAGTGAGTGTGTGAGTGTGTGAGTGTGAGTGTGTGAGTGTGTGAGTGTGTGAGTGTGAGTGTGTGAGTGAGTGTGTGAGTGTGAGTGTGTGAGTGTGAGTGTGTGAGTGAGTGTGTGAGTGAGTGAGTGTGAGTGAGTGTGAGTGAGTGTGAGTGAGTGAGTGTGAGTGAGTGAGTGAGTGTGTGAGTGAGTGTGTGAGTGAGTGTGAGTGAGTGAGTGTGTGAGTGAGTGAGTGTGTGAGTGAGTGTGAGTGAGTGAGTGAGTGTGTGAGTGAGTGAGTGTGAGTGAGTGAGTGTGAGTGAGTGTGAGTGAGTGAGTGAGTGTGAGTGAGTGAGTGTGAGTGAGTGAGTGAGTGTGAGTGAGTGAGTGTGAGTGTGTGAGTGAGTGTACGTGTGTGAGTGAGTGTGTGAGTGAGTGAGTGTGTGAGTGAGAGTGTGAGTGAGTGTGAGTGAGTGAGTGTGTGAGTGAGTGAGAGAGTGTGAGTGAGTGAGAGAGTGTGAGTGAGTGTGTGTGAGTGAGTGAGTGTGTGAGTGAGTGTGTGAGTGAGTGAGTGAGTGTGTGAGTGAGTGTGAGTGAGTGTGAGTGAGTGTGTGAGTGAGTGTGAGTGAGTGTGTGAGTGAGTGTGAGTGAGTGTGTGAGTGAGTGTGTGAGTGTGTGAGTGTGAGTGTGTGAGTGAGTGTGTGAGTGAGTGTGAGTGAGTGTGTGAGTGAGTGTGTGAGTGAGTGTGTGAGTGAGTGTGTGAGTGAGTGTGTGAGTGAGTGTGTGAGTGAGTGTGTGAGTGAGTGTGTGAGTGTGTGTGTGAGTGAGTGTGTGAGTGAGTGTGTGAGTGAGTGTGTGAGTGAGTGTGTGAGTGAGTGTGTGAGTGTGTGAGTGTGAGTGTGTGAGTGAGTGTGTGAGTGTGAGTGTGAGTGAGTGTGAGTGAGTGTGTGAGTGAGTGTGTGAGTGAGTGTGAGTGAGTGTGAGTGAGTGTGAGTGAGAGTGTGAGTGTGTGTGTGAGTGAGTGTGAGTGAGTGTGAGTGTGTGAGTGAGTGAGTGTGAGTGAGTGTGAGTGAGTGTGAGTGAGTGAGTGTGAGTGAGTGTGAGTGTGAGTGAGTGTGTGAGTGAGTGTGAGTGAGTGTGAGTGAGTGTGAGTGAGTGAGTGTGTGAGTGAGTGTGTGAGTGAGTGTGTGAGTGAGTGTGTGAGTGAGTGTGTGAGTGAGTGTGTGTGTGAGTGTGTGAGTGAGTGTGTGAGTGTGAGTGTGAGTGAGTGTGAGTGAGTGTGTGAGTGAGTGTGAGTGAGTGAGTGAGTGAGTGAGTGAGTGAGTGTGTGAGTGAGTGAGTGAGTGTGTGAGTGTGAGTGAGTGAGTGTGTGTGAGTGAGTGAGTGTGAGTGTGTGAGTGTGTGAGTGAGTGAGTGTGAGTGTGTGAGTGTGTGAGTGTGTGAGTGAGTGTACGTGTGAGTGAGTGAGTGTGTGAGTGAGTGAGTGAGTGTGAGTGAGTGTGTGAGTGAGTGTGTGAGTGAGTGTGTGAGTGAGTGTGAGTGAGTGTGAGTGAGTGTGAGTGAGTGTGAGTGAGTGTGAGTGAGTGTGTGAGTGAGTGTGTGAGTGAGTGGGTGGGTGAGTGAGTGAGTGAGTGTGAGTGAGTGAGTGTGAGTGAGTGTGTGAGTGAGTGTGAGTGAGTGAGTGTGAGTGAGTGTGAGTGAGTGTGAGTGAGTGAGTGTGAGCTCCATACTTGTCGGAGGGATTCGTTCTCCTCACGGAGTAGCGCCATCTGCTCACGCTGCTCCTTCTAGATCCAGTAACATCAACAACATCAACAACATCAACAACATCAACAACATCTCAACATCAACAACATCAACATCACAACATCAACAACATCATCAACATCATCAACATCATCAACAACATCAACATCAACAACATCATCAACATCATCAACAACATCAACAACATCAACATCACAACATCAACAACATCAACAACATCAACATCACAACATCAACATCACAACATCAACATCACCAACATCAACATCACAGCATCAACATCACAGCATCAACATCACAGCATCAACATCACAGCATCAACATCACAGCATCAACATCACAACATCAACATCACAGCATCAACATCACAGCATCAACATCACAGCATCAACATCACCAACATCAACATCACAGCATCAACATCACAACATCAACATCACAGCATCAACATCACAACATCAACAACATCAACAACATCAACATCACAACATCAACATCACAACATCAACATCACCAACATCAACATCACAGCATCAACATCACAGCATCTACATCACAGCATCAACATCACAACATCACAACATCAACAACATCACAGCATCAACATCACCAACATCAACATCACAGCATCAACATCACCAACATCAACATCACAGCACCAACATCACAGCATCAACATCACAGCATCAACATCACAGCATCAACATCACAGCATCAACATCACAGCATCAACATCACAGCATCAACATCACAGCATCAACATCACAACATCAACATCACAACATCAACATCACAGCATCAACATCACAGCATCAACATCACAGCATCAACATCACAGCATCAACATCACAGCATCAACATCACAGCATCAACATCACAGCATCAACATCACAGCATCAACATCACAGCATCAACATCACAACATCAACATCACAGCATCAACATCACAACATCAACATCACAGCATCAACATCACAGCATCAACATCACAGCATCAACATCACAGCATCAACATCACAGCATCAACATCACAGCATCAACATCACAGTATCAACATCACAGCATCAACATCACAACATCAACATCACAGCATCAACATCACAGCATCAACATCACAGCATCAACATCACAGCATCAACATCACAACATCAACATCACAGCATCAACATCACAGCATCAACATCACAGCATCAACATCACAGCATCAACATCACAGCATCAACATCACAGCATCAACATCACAGCATCAACATCACAGCATCAACATCACAGCATCAACATCACAGCATCAACATCACAGCATCAACATCACAGCATCAACATCACAGCATCAACATCACAGCATCAACATCACAGCATCAACATCACAGCATCAACATCACAGCATCAACATCACAGCATCAACATCACAGCATCAACATCACAGCATCAACATCACAGCATCAACATCACAGCATCAACATCACAGCATCAACATCACAACATCAACATCACAACATCAACATCACAGCATCAACATCACAACATCAACATCACAACATCAACATCACAGCATCAACATCACAGCATCAACATCACAGCATCAACATCACAGCATCAACATCAACATCACAGCATCAACATCACAGCATCAACATCACAGCATCAACATCACAGCATCAACATCACAGCATCAACATCACAGCATCAACATCACAGCATCAACATCACAACATCAACATCACAGCATCAACATCACAGCATCAACATCACAGCATCAACATCACAGCATCAACATCAACAACATCACAACATCAACATCACAGCATCAACATCACAGCATCAACATCACAGCATCAACATCACAGCATCAACATGGGTGAGCGAGTGGGCGGGTGAGTGAGTGGGTGAGTGAGCGGGTGAGTGAGTGGGTGAGCGAGTGGGTGAGCGAGTGGGTGGGTGAGCGAGTGGGCGGGTGGGTGTGTGGGTGAGTAAGCGGGTGAGTGAGTGGGTGAGTGAGCGGGTGAGTGAGTGGGTGAGCGAGTGGGCGGGTGGGTGAGTGGGTGAGTAAGTGGTTGAGTAAGTGGGTGAGTGAGTGAGTGGGTGAGTGAGCGAGTGAGTAGGTGAGCGAGCGGGTGGGTGTGTGGGTGAGTAAGCGGGTGAGTGAGTGGGTGAGTGAGTGAGTGGGTAGGTGAGTGGGTGAGCGAGCGAGTGAGTGAGTGGGTGAGCGAGCGGGCGAGTGGGTGAGTGAGTGGGTGAGTGAGTGGGTGAGTGAGTAGGTGAGTGGGTGAGCGAGCGAGCGAGTGAGTGAGTGGGTGAGCGAGCGGGCGAGTGGGTGAGTGAGTGGGTGAGTGAGTGGGCGAGTGAGTGAGTGGATGAGTGAGTGGGTGGGCGGGTTTAGTGAGTGAGTGGGTGAGCGAGTGAGTGGATGAGTGAGTGAGTGAGTGAGTGGATGAGTGAGTGGGCGAGTGAGTGAGTGGGTGAGTGAGTGAGTGGGTGAGTGAGTGAGTGAGTGGATGAGTGAGTGAGTGGGCGAGTGAGTGGGTGAGTGAGTGAGTGAGTGAGTGGATGAGTGAGTGAGTGGGCGAGTGAGTGGGTGAGTGAGTGAGTGGATGAGTGAGTGAGTGGATGAGTGAGTGAGTGGGCGATTGAGTGAGTGGGCGAGTGAGTGAGTGGGTGAGTGAGTGAGTGAGTGGATGAGTGAGTGAGTGGGTGAGTGAGTGAGTGGGTGAGTGAGTGAGTGAGTGGATGAGTGAGTGAGTGGGCGAGTGAGTGGGTGAGTGAGTGAGTGGATGAGTGAGTGAGTGGATGAGTGAGTGAGTGGGCGATTGAGTGAGTGGGCGAGTGAGTGAGTGGGTGAGTGAGTGAGTGGATGAGTGAGTGAGTGGGCGATTGAGTGAGTGGGTGAGTGAGTGAGTGGATGAGTGAGTGAGTGGGCGAGTGAGTGGGCGAGTGAGTGAGTGGGCGAGTGAGTGAGTGGGTGAGTGAGTGAGTGGATGAGTGAGTGAGTGGGCGATTGAGTGAGTGGATGAGTGAGTGAGTGAGTGAGTGGGTGAGTGAGCAGGTGAGTGGATGAGTGAGTGAGTGAGTGGGCGGGTGAGTGAGTGAGTGGGTGAGTGGGTGAGTGAGTGAATGAGTGAGTGGATGAGTGAGTGAGCAGGTGAGTGAATGAGTGAGTGAGTGGGTGGGTGAGTGAGTGGGTGGGTGAGTGAGTGAGCAGGTGAGTGAGTGAATGAGTGAGTGGGTGGGTGAGTGAGTGGGTGGGTGAGCGAGTGAGTGGATGAGTGAGTGAGTGAGTGGATGAGTGAGTGAGTGAGTGAGTGGATGAGTGAGTGGGCGAGTGAGTGAGTGGGTGAGTGAGTGAGTGAGTGAGTGGATGAGTGAGTGAGTGGGCGAGTGAGTGGGCGAGTGAGTGAGTGGGCGAGTGAGTGAGTGGGTGAGTGAGTGAGTGGATGAGTGAGTGAGTGAGTGGGTGAGTGAGCAGGTGAGTGAATGAGTGAGTGAGTGGGTGAGTGAGCAGGTGAGTGGATGAGTGAGTGAGTGGGCGGGTGAGTGAGTGAGCGGGTGAGTGAGTGGGTGGGTGGGTGAGTGAGTGAGTGGGTGGGTGAGTGAGTGAGTGGGTGGGTGAGTGAGTGAGTGAGTGGGTGAATGAGTGAGTGAGTGGGCGGGTGAGTGAGTGAGCGGGTGAGTGAGTGGGTGGGTGGGTGAGTGAGTGAGTGGGTCACCTGCAGGCTCTCCCGCTGCTGATCTTCGCTCTGTGGTCGTGAGCTGCGCTGCAGCTGATTGAGCAGCAGCAGAACCTGCAGCAGCAGCAGCAGCAGCATCAGAAGCAGCAGAAGCATCAGAAGCAGCACCCTGGTGACACCCTCACCCTCCCTCTCTCGCCCCCCTCCCTCCCCCTCTCACTCCCTCCCCCTCCCCCCCCTCACCTTGTCCTGATGTTCCGCCTCGAGACGACCGATCTCCCCGGTGAGTCTCTCCCTCTCCTCCCCCCCCCATCTCCCCCCTCCCTCCCTCCCCTCCCCTCCCCTCCCTCCCTCCCCCTCCCTCCCCCTCTCCCTCCCTCCCCCCTCCCTCCCCTCCCTCCCCCTCTCCCTCCCTCCCTCCCCCCTCCCTCCCCTCCCTCCCCCTCCCCCCCTTCACCTTGTCCTGATGTTCCGCCTCGAGACGACCGATCTCCCCGGTGAGTCTCTCCCTCTCCTCCCCCCCCCCATCTCCCCCCTCCCTCCCTCCCCTCCCTCCCTCCCCTCCCCTCCCTCCCCTCCCTCCCCTCCCTCCCCCTCCCTCCCCTCCCTCCCCCTCCCTCCCCCTCTCCCTCCCTCCCCCCCTCCCTCCCCTCCCTCCCCCTCTCCCTCCCTCCCCCCTCCCTCCCCTCCCTCCCCCTCTCCCTCCCTCCCCCCTCCCTCCCCTCCCTCCCCCTCCCCCCCCTCACCTTGTCCTGATGTTCCGCCTCGAGACGACCGATCTCCCCGGTGAGTCTCTCCCTCTCCTCCCCCCCTCCATCTCCCCCCTCACTCCCTCCCTCCCTCCCTCCCCCCTCCCTCCCCCTCTCACTCCCTCCCTCCCTCCCTCCCCCCCCTCACCTCCCTCTCTCCCCCCCTCCTCTCCCTCTCCTCCCTCCCCCATCTCCCCCCTCCCTCTCTCCCCCCCTCCTCTCCCTCTCCTCCCTCCCCCCCCATCTCCCCCCTCCCTCCCTCCCCTCCCTCCCCTCCCCCCCCTCCTCCTCCCCCCTCACCTTGTCCTGATGTTCTGCCTCTAGACGACCGATCTCCATGGTGAGTCTCTCCCTCTCCTCCCGCGCCGCGTCTCTCTCCTCGGCGGCGCTGCGTACGGCGTCGTCGCGACCCTCACGCGCCTCCCGCAGATCCTCGCTGGCTCGCGCAGCGCACACACGCGCACACACCAACTGGCGCGCACGCACGCACACGCACGCACGCACCACGCACGCACACACACGCACGCACCACGCACACGCCACACATGCACCACTCACACACCACGCACGCACGCACGCACGCACCACGCACACACGCACGCACCACGCACACACCACACGCACCATACACACACACACCACGCACACCACACACGCACGCACGCACCACGCACACACGCACGCACCACGCACACGCCACACGCACACATGCACCACACACACACCATACACGCACCACGCACGCACGCACCACGCACGCACCACGCACACACACACACCACGCATGCACACACACACACGCACGCACGCACCACGCACACACACCACCCATGCACACACCGATAAACACACACCCCGATACAGAGACACACAGATACAGAGAGTTATAGGTGTTACAAAGACAAAGGTCCCCCGTGTAGCCTCTAACAGGCTGTGGGGGACAAGTGCTGTCAGTGGCAGCAGCGCCCATCCACCCCCACACCACCCCCCCCCCACCCCCATCACCCATCCACCCCCCCCCCACCCCCACCACCCCCACCCATCCACCCCCCCCCCACCCCCCCCACCACCCATCCACCCCCCCCCCACCCCCACCACCCCCCCCACCACCACCACCCATCCACCCCCCCACCTGATCAAGTAGCCAGCGCAGGGCGCATCCCCCCCCCCACCACCACCCCCCCCCCCACCCCCACCACCACCCCCACCACCCCCCCCCCACCCCCACCACCACCACCCCCCCCCACCACCCCCCCTACCACCCCCCCACCACCACCACCACCCCGCCCCCCCCACCCCCACCACCACCACCCCCCCCCCCCCCCACCACCACCACCACCACCCATCCACCCCCCCCACCTGATCGAGCAGCCAGCGCAGAGCGCACTTGGCCTCCATGATGGTGGCGATGGCGTCCCAGCGATGGCGGCCGCGCTCCTCTGAGCCCCCCACCCCCATCAGCTTCTGCTGCAGGTCGGCGATCTGAGCGCTGCTGCACTCGGAGAGAGACACACGCACGCACACACGCACGCACGCACACACGCACACACGCACACACACACGCACGCACACACACACACACGCACGCACGCACACACGCACCGCACACGCACCGCACACGCACACACGCACCGCACACACGCACGCACACACACGCACCCACACACGCACACACGCACGCACGCACACGCACGCACGCACACGCACACACCGCACACACGCACGCACGCACACACACGCACGCACGCACACACACATGCACACACACGCACGTACACACACGCACGCACGCACGCACACACACACACACACACACACGCACGCACCGCACACACACACACACGCACGCACACACCGCACACACGCACGCACACACCGCACACACACACACACGCACGCACCGCACACACACGCGCACACGTACACACACACGCACACACACACGCACCACACACACGCACACACCCAGTACGCACCACACCGAAGCGGCGCTTTGGTCAGACCGGTGGAGGAAGAGAAATCCGATGAGCTGCAAGGCTCTTTTGCGGAGATGTAGTATCTATCGTCACATCACCACACACTCCCTCACCTCCCATCACCACAACACACATCACCTACCACCTCCACCTCACAACAACCTCACTCCATCACCTCCATCACCACCACCATCCACTCACCACCTCCACATCCCTCACCTCCATCACCACATCAACATCACCACCACCACCACCTCCACATCACCCACCACTACCCTCACCTCCATCACCACAATCAACATCACCACCTCCACCACCACCTCACACACACCACCACACCTCACCACTCACTCACATCACCACCACCTCCATCACCACCACATCAACCATCACCACCTCACCACCACCTCAACATCACCACCACCACCCACCTCCATCACCACATCAACACACCCTCACCACCTCCACATCCACCACCTCCACATCACCTTCCACCACCACCACACCTCCACATCAACATCACCAACACCCTCACCTCCACATCAACATCACCACCACCACCACCACCACCTCCACATCAACATCACCACCACCCTCACCTCCACATCAACATCACCACCACCACCACCTCCACATCACATCACCACCACCACCACCTCCACCTCCACATCAACATCACCACCACCCTCACCTCCACATCAACATCACCACCACCCTCACCTCCATCACCACATCAACATCACCACCACCACTACCCTCACCTCCATCACCACATCAACATCACCACCACCACCACCACCTCCACATCACCAACACCACTACCCTCAACACATCACCAACCTCACCACCTCCACATCACCAACACCACCACCACCACCACCACCTCCACATCAACATCACCACCACCACCACCTCCACCTCCACATCAACATCCCCTCACCTCCACATCAACATCACCACCACCCTCACCTCCATCACCACATCAACATCACCACCACCACTACCCTCACCTCCATCACCACATCAACATCACCACCACCACCACATCACCACCACCACTACCCTCACCTCCATCACCACATCAACATCACCACCACCACCACCACCTCCACATCACCAACACCACTACCCTCAACACATCACCAACCTCACCACCTCCACATCACCAACACCACCACCACCACCTCCACATCAACATCACCACCACCACCACCTCCACATCAACATCACCACCACCCTCACCTCCACATCAACATCACCACCACCACCACCACATCAACATCACCATCACCACCACCCTCACCTCCACATCACCACCACCCTCACCTCCACATCACCACCACCACTACCCTCACCTCCATCACCACATCAACATCACCACCACCACTACCCTCACCTCCATCACCACATCAACATCACCACCACCACCACCTCCACATCACCACCACCACTACCCTCACCTCCATCACCACATCAACATCACCATCACCACCACCCTCACCTCCACATCACCACCACCCTCACCTCCACATCACCACCACCACTACCCTCACCTCCATCACCACATCAACATCACCACCACCACTACCCTCACCTCCATCACCACATCAACATCACCACCACCACCACCTCCACATCACCACCACCACTACCCTCACCTCCATCACCACATCAACATCACCACCACCTCCACATCACCAACACCACTACCCTCACCTCCATCACCACATCAACATCACCACCACCACCACCTCCACATCACCACCACCACTACCCTCACCTCCATCACCACATCAACATCACCACCACCACCACCTCCACATCACCACCACCACTACCCTCACCTCCATCACCACATCAACATCACCACCACCTCCACATCACCAACACCACTACCCTCACCTCCATCACCACATCAACATCACCACCACCACCACCTCCACATCACCACCACCACTACCCTCACCTCCATCACCACATCAACATCACCACCACCACCACCTCCACATCACCACCACCACTACCCTCACCTCCATCACCACATCAACATCACCACCACCACCACCTCCACATCACCAACACCACTACCCTCACCTCCATCACCACATCAACATCACCACCACCACCACCTCCACATCACCACCACCACTACCCTCACCTCCATCACCACATCAACATCACCACCACCACCACCACCTCCACATCACCAACACCACTACCCTCACCTCCATCACCACATCAACATCACCACCACCACCACCTCCACATCACCACCACCACTACCCTCACCTCCATCACCACATCAACATCACCACCACCACCACATCACCACCACCACTACCCTCACCTCCATCACCACATCAACATCACCACCACCACCACCTCCACATCACCAACACCACTACCCTCACCTCCATCACCACATCAACATCACCACCACCACCACATCACCACCACCACTACCCTCACCTCCATCACCACATCAACATCACCACCACCACCACCTCCACATCACCACCACCACTACCCTCACCTCCATCACCACATCAACATCACCACCACCACCACCACATCAACATCACCATCACCACCACCCTCACCTCCACATCACCACCACCCTCACCTCCACATCACCACCACCACTACCCTCACCTCCATCACCACATCAACATCACCACCACCACTACCCTCACCTCCATCACCACATCAACATCACCACCACCACCACCTCCACATCACCACCACCACTACCCTCACCTCCATCACCACATCAACATCACCATCACCACCACCCTCACCTCCACATCACCACCACCCTCACCTCCACATCACCACCACCACTACCCTCACCTCCATCACCACATCAACATCACCACCACCACTACCCTCACCTCCATCACCACATCAACATCACCACCACCACCACCTCCACATCACCACCACCACTACCCTCACCTCCATCACCACATCAACATCACCACCACCTCCACATCACCAACACCACTACCCTCACCTCCATCACCACATCAACATCACCACCACCACCACCTCCACATCACCACCACCACTACCCTCACCTCCATCACCACATCAACATCACCACCACCACCACCTCCACATCACCACCACCACTACCCTCACCTCCATCACCACATCAACATCACCACCACCTCCACATCACCAACACCACTACCCTCACCTCCATCACCACATCAACATCACCACCACCACCACCACCTCCACATCACCACCACCACTACCCTCACCTCCATCACCACATCAACATCACCACCACCACCACCTCCACATCACCACCACCACTACCCTCACCTCCATCACCACATCAACATCACCACCACCACCACCTCCACATCACCAACACCACTACCCTCACCTCCATCACCACATCAACATCACCACCACCACCACCTCCACATCACCACCACCACTACCCTCACCTCCATCACCACATCAACATCACCACCACCACCACCACCACCTCCACATCACCAACACCACTACCCTCACCTCCATCACCACATCAACATCACCACCACCACCACCTCCACATCACCACCACCACTACCCTCACCTCCATCACCACATCAACATCACCACCACCACCACATCACCACCACCACTACCCTCACCTCCATCACCACATCAACATCACCACCACCACCACCTCCACATCACCACCACCACTACCCTCACCTCCATCACCACATCAACATCACCACCACCACCACCACCTCCACATCACCAACACCACTACCCTCAACACATCACCAACCTCACCACCTCCACATCACCAACACCACCACCACCACCACCACCTCCACATCAACATCACCACCACCACCACCTCCACCTCCACATCAACATCACCACCACCCTCACCTCCACATCAACATCACCACCACCCTCACCTCCATCACCACATCAACATCACCACCACCACTACCCTCACCTCCATCACCACATCAACATCACCACCACCACCACATCACCACCACCACTACCCTCACCTCCATCACCACATCAACATCACCACCACCACCACCACCTCCACATCACCAACACCACTACCCTCAACACATCACCAACCTCACCACCTCCACATCACCAACACCACCACCACCACCTCCACATCAACATCACCACCACCACCACCTCCACATCAACATCACCACCACCCTCACCTCCACATCAACATCACCACCACCCTCACCTCCATCACCACATCAACATCACCACCACCACCACCTCCACATCACCACCACCACTACCCTCACCTCCATCACCACATCAACATCACCACCACCACCACCTCCACATCACCACCACCACTACCCTCACCTCCATCACCACATCAACATCACCACCACCACCACATCACCAACACCACTACCCTCAACACATCACCAACCTCACCACCTCCACATCACCAACACCACCACCACCTCCACATCAACATCACCATCACCACCACCCTCACCTCCACATCACCACCACCCTCACCTCCACATCACCACCACCACTACCCTCACCACCACCACCACTACCCTCACCACATCACCACCACCCTCACCTCCACCACCTCCACATCACCACCAACCACCACCCTCACCTCCATCACCACATCAACACCACCACCTCCACATCAACATCACCACCACTACCCTCACCTCCACCACCACTACCCTCACCACATCACCACCACCACTAGCCTCACCACCACCACCCCTACCCCACCACCACCACTACCCTCACCACACCACCACGACATCCACATCACCACCACCACCACCCTCACCACCCACCACCCTCACTAGCCTCACCACCACCACCCTCACCACCCTCACTACCACTACCCTCACCGCCACACCACCACCACTACCACCCTCACCACACCACCACCACCCCTACCCCACCACCACCACCACACCCTCACTAGCCTCACCATCACCACCACCCTCACCACACCACTACCCTCACCACCACCACCCACACCACCACCACCCTCACCACATCACCACCACTACCCTCACCACCACCACCACCACCCACCCACACCACCCCTACACCACTACCCTCACCACCACATCACATCCACGAGCCTCACCACCACCACTACCCTCACCCCCACCACCCTCACCACACCACAATCACCACCCTCACCACCACCCACACCACCACCATCCCTACCCCACCACCACCACCACCCCCCCACTACCCTCACCACCACACCACCCCTACACTCACCACCACCACCACCCTCACCACACCACCCTCACCACCCTCACCACCCTCACTACCACATCACCACTACCCTCACTACCACACCACCCCTACACTCACAACCACCACCATCACCACCACCCTCACTAGCCTCACCACCACCACCCTCACCACCCTCACTACCACTACCACATCACCACTACCCTCACCACCACACCACCCCTACACTCACCACACCACCACCACCACCCTCACCACCACTACCACATCACCACTACCCTCACCACCACACCACCCCTACACTCACCACCACCACCACCACCACACCCTCACTAGCCTCACCATCACCACCCTCACCACCACTACCACATCACCACTACCCTCACCACCACACCACCCTCACCACACCACCACCCTCACCACACCACCCTCACCACCCTCACTACCACTACCACATCACCACCACCCTCACCACCACACCACCCCTACACTCACCACCACCACCACCCTCACCACACCACCCTCACCACCCTCACTACCACTACCACATCACCACTACCCTCACCACCACACCACCCCTACACTCACAACCACCACCATCACCACCACCCTCACTAGCCTCACCATCACCACCCTCACCACCACTACCACATCACCACTACCCTCACCACCACACCACCCTCACCACACCACCACCACCCTCACCACCACTACACTCACCACCACACCACCCCTACACTCACCACCACCACCACCACCGTCACTCACCGGAGCCCAATCTCAGTCTCCAGACTGGCGATCTGCGGGCCCAGGTCCTCCGAAGGCCTCAAAGCCTCTTCCAGCTCCGAGACCAGCACGGTGAGACGCTGACCACGACACAGACAAAGGTCCACCGTGTAGCCTTTCAGACTGCCGGGGCAAGTGCGGCTAGCGAGTAGCAGCAGCGCCTATACACAAAGGTCCCCCGTGTAGCCTCTAGCAGGCTGCTGGGGCAAGTGCTGTTAGTAGCAGCAGCACCTATACACAGACAAAGGTCCCCCGTGTAGCCTCTAGCAGGCTGTAGGGGCAAGTGCTGTTAGTAGCAGCAGCGCCTATACACAAAGGTCCCCCGTGTAGCCTCTAGCAGGCTGCTGGGGC
>NW_027620495.1:37500-42500 GCF_964198595.1 Lampetra fluviatilis | reverse complement strand
GAGTGTGGTGGTGAGTGTAGTAGTGGTGAGCGTGGTGGTGAGTGTGGTGGTGAGTGTGGTGGTGAGCGTGGTGGTGAGTGTGGTGGTGAGCGTGGTGGTGAGTGTGGTGGTGAGTGTGGTGGTGAGTGTGGTGGTGAGTGTGGTGGTGAGCGTGGTGGTGAGTGTGGTGGTGAGCGTGGTGGTGAGTGTGGTGGTGAGCGTGGTGGTGAGTGTGGTGGTGAGTGTGGTGGTGAGTGTGGTGGTGAGTGTGGTGGTGAGTGTGGTGGTGAGTGTGGTGGTGAGTGTAGTAGTGGTGAGCGTCGTGGTGAGCGTGATGCTGAGTGTGGTGGTGAGTGTGGTGGTGAGTGTAGTAGTGGTGAGGGTGGTGGTGAGTGTGGTGGTGAGTGTGGTGGTGAGTGTATCACCACCTTGACGCGCGTGGCGAGGCTCTCCATTCCTCGGCTCTGCGTCTCTTTCCTCTTGTCGGCCGCCTCCTTCTGACTCGTCAAAGCGTCACGCAGACGACGGTTCGCAGCTCCAGCCTGGGGGGCGGGGGCACGGGGGGGGGGCACGGGGGGGGGGGGGCACGGGGGCGGGGGCACGGGGGGGGGGCACGGGGGGGGGGGCACGGGGGGGGGGGGGGGCACGGGGGGGCGGGGGCACGGGGGGGGGGCACGGGGGGGGGGCACGGGGGGGGGCACGGGGGGGGGCACGGGGGGGGGGGGACACGGGGGGGGGGCACGGGGGGGGGCACGGGGGGGGGGGGGCACGGGGGGGGGCACGGGGGGGGGGCACGGGGGGGGGGCACGGGGGGGGGGCACGGGGGGGGGGGGCACGGGGGGGGGGCACGGGGGGGGGGCACGGGGGGGGGGGCACGGGGGGGGGGCACGGGGGGGGGGGCACGGGGGGGGGCACGGGGGGGGGGGGAGACACGGGGGGTTGGGTGAGGAGGTGGGGGACTGAAAGGTGGACGTGGTGAGGAGATGGGAGACTAAGTGGTGGACGTGGTGAGGAGATGGGAGACTAAGTGGTGGACGTGGTGAGGAGGTGGGGGACTAAGTGGTGGACGTGGTGAGGAGATGGGAGACTAAGTGGTGGACGTGGTGAGGAGGTGGGGGACTAAGTGGTGGACGTGGTGAGGAGGTGGGGGACTAAGTGGTGGACGTGGTGAGGAGGTGGGGGACTAAGTGGTGGACGTGGTGAGGAGGTGGGGGACTAAGTGGTGGACGTGGTGAGGAGGTGGGGGACTAAGTGGTGGACGTGGTGAGGAGGTGGGGGACTAAGTGGTGGACGTGGTGAGGAGGTGGGGGACTAAGAGGTGGACATGGTGAGGAGGTGGGAGACTAAGTGGTGGACGTGGTGAGGAGGTGGGGGACTAAAAAGGTGGACGTGGTGAGGAGGTGGGGGACTAAGTGGTGGACGTGGTGAGGAGGTGGGGGACTGAAAGGTGGACGTGGTGAGGAGATGGGAGACTAAGTGGTGGACGTGGTGAGGAGGTGGGGGACTAAGTGGTGGACGTGGTGAGGAGGTGGGGGACTAAGTGGTGGACGTGGTGAGGAGGTGGGGGACTAAGTGGTGGACGTGGTGAGGAGGTGGGGGACTAAGTGGTGGACGTGGTGAGGAGGTGGGGGACTAAGTGGTGGACGTGGTGAGGAGGTGGGGGACTAAGAGGTGGACATGGTGAGGAGGTGGGAGACTAAGTGGTGGACGTGGTGAGGAGGTGGGGGACTAAAAAGGTGGACGTGGTGAGGTGGGGGACTAAGTGGTGGACGTGGTGAGGAGGTGGGGGACTAAGAGGTGGACGTGGTGAGGAGGTGGGAGACTAAGTGGTGGACGTGATGAGGAGGTGGGGGACTAAGTGGTGGACGTGGTGAGGAGGTGGGGGACTAAGTGGTGGACGTGGTGAGGAGGTGGGGGACTAAGTGGTGGACGTGGTGAGGAGATGGGAGACTAAGTGGTGGACGTGGTGAGGAGGTGGGGGACTAAGTGGTGGACGTGGTGAGGAGGTGGGGGACTAAGTGGTGGACGTGGTGAGGAGGTGGGGGACTAAGTGGTGGACGTGGTGAGGAGGTGGGGGACTAAGTGGTGGACGTGGTGAGGAGGTGGGGGACTAAGTGGTGGACGTGGTGAGGAGGTGGGGGACTAAGAGGTGGACATGGTGAGGAGGTGGGAGACTAAGTGGTGGACGTGGTGAGGAGGTGGGGGACTAAGTGGTGGACGTGGTGAGGAGGTGGGGGACTAAGAGGTGGACATGGTGAGGAGGTGGGGGACTAAGAGGTGGACGTGGTGAGGAGGTGGGGGACTAAGTGGTGGACGTGGTGAGGAGGTGGGGGACTGAAAGGTGGACGTGGTGAGGAGATGGGAGACTAAGTGGTGGACGTGGTGAGGAGGTGGGGGACTAAGTGGTGGACGTGGTGAGGAGGTGGGGGACTAAGTGGTGGACGTGGTGAGGAGGTGGGGGACTAAGTGGTGGACGTGGTGAGGAGGTGGGGGACTAAGTGGTGGACGTGGTGAGGAGGTGGGGGACTAAGTGGTGGACGTGGTGAGGAGGTGGGGGACTAAGAGGTGGACATGGTGAGGAGGTGGGAGACTAAGTGGTGGACGTGGTGAGGAGGTGGGAGACTAAGTGGTGGACGTGGTGAGGAGGTGGGGGACTAAGAGGTGGACGTGGTGAGGAGGTGGGAGACTAAGTGGTGGACGTGGTGAGGAGGTGGGGGACTAAGTGGTGGACGTGGTGAGGAGGTGGGGGACTAAGTGGTGGACGTGGTGAGGAGGTGGGGGACTAAGTGGTGGACGTGGTGAGGAGGTGGGGGACTAAGTGGTGGACGTGGTGAGGAGATGGGAGACTAAGTGGTGGACGTGGTGAGGAGGTGGGGGACTAAGTGGTGGACGTGGTGAGGAGGTGGGGGACTAAGTGGTGGACGTGGTGAGGAGGTGGGGGACTAAGTGGTGGACGTGGTGAGGAGGTGGGGGACTAAGTGGTGGACGTGGTGAGGAGGTGGGGGACTAAGTGGTGGACGTGGTGAGGAGGTGGGGGACTAAGAGGTGGACGTGGTGAGGAGGTGGGAGACTAAGTGGTGGACGTGGTGAGGAGGTGGGGGACTGAAAGGTGGACGTGGTGAGGAGGTGGGAGACTAAGTGGTGGACGTGGTGAGGAGGTGGGGGACTAAGAGGTGGACGTGGTGAGGAGGTGGGGGACTGAAAGGTGGACGTGGTGAGGAGGTGGGGGACTAAGTGGTGGACGTGGTGAGGAGGTGGGGGACTAAGTGGTGGACGTGGTGAGGAGGTGGGGGACTAAGAGGTGGACGTGGTGAGGAGGTGGGGGACTAAGTGGTGGACGTGGTGAGGAGGTGGGGGACTGAAAGGTGGACGTGGTGAGGAGGTGGGGGACTAAGTGGTGGACGTGGTGAGGAGGTGGGGAGACTAAGTGGTGGACGTGGTGAGGAGGTGGGGGACTAAGTGGTGGACGTGGTGAGGAGGTGGGGGACTAAGAGGTGGACGTGGTGAGGAGGTGGGGGACTGAAAGGTGGACGTGGTGAGGAGGTGGGGGACTAAGAGGTGGACGTGGTGAGGAGGTGGGGTGACTAAGTGGTGGACGTGGTGAGGAGGTGGGGGACTAAGAGGTGGACGTGGTGAGGAGGTGGGGGACTGAAAGGTGGACGTGGTGAGGAGGTGGGGTGACTAAGTGGTGGACGTGGTGAGGAGGTGGGGGACTAAGTGGTGGACGTGGTGAGGAGGTGGGGAGACTAAGAGGTGGACGTGGTGAGGAGGTGGGAGACTAAGAGGTGGACGTGGTGAGGAGGTGGGGGACTAAGAGGTGGACGTGGTGAGGAGGTGGGGGACTAAGAGGTGGACGTGGTGAGGAGGTGGGGGACTAAGAGGTGGACGTGGTGAGGAGGTGGGAGACTAAGTGGTGGACGTGGTGAGGAGGTGGGGGACTAAGTGGTGGACGTGGTGAGGAGGTGGGAGACTAAGTGGTGGACGTGGTGAGGAGGTGGGGGACTAAGAGGTGGACGTGGTGAGGAGGTGGGGGACTAAGTGGTGGACGTGGTGAGGAGGTGGGGGACTAAGTGGTGGACGTGGTGAGGAGGTGGGGGACTAAGTGGTGGACGTGGTGAGGAGGTGGGAGACTAAGTGGTGGACGTGGTGAGGAGGTGGGGAGACTAAGTGGTGGACGTGGTGAGGAGGTGGGGGACTAAGTGGTGGACGTGGTGAGGAGGTGGGGTGACTAAGTGGTGGACGTGGTGAGGAGGTGGGGGACTAAGTGGTGGACGTGGTGAGGAGGTGGGGTGACTAAGTGGTGGACGTGGTGAGGAGGTGGGGGACTAAGTGGTGGACGTGGTGAGGAGGTGGGGGGACTAAGTGGTGGACGTGGTGAGGAGGTGGGGAGACTAAGTGGTGGACGTGGTGAGGAGGTGGGGGACTAAGTGGTGGACGTGGTGAGGAGGTGGGGTGACTAAGTGGTGGACGTGGTGAGGAGGTGGGGGACTAAGTGGTGGACGTGGTGAGGAGGTGGGGTGACTAAGTGGTGGACGTGGTGAGGAGGTGGGGGACTAAGTGGTGGACGTGGTGAGGAGGTGGGGGGACTAAGTGGTGGACGTGGTGAGGAGGTGGGGAGACTAAGTGGTGGACGTGGTGAGGAGGTGGGGAGACTAAGTGGTGGACGTGGTGAGGAGGTGGGGGGACTAAGTGGTGGACGTGGTGAGGAGGTGGGGGGACTAAGTGGTGGACGTGGTGAGGAGGTGGGGGACTAAGTGGTGGACGTGGTGAGGAGGTGGGGGACTAAGTGGTGGACGTGGTGAGGAGGTGGGGGACTAAGTGGTGGACGTGGTGAGGAGGTAAACTCACCTCCTCGGTCTTGCGGCGCAGCACGGCCGCCTGCTTCTGGAAGTCTCTCTCCAGCTTGACAAGCTCGTATTGACGCTTGCGATCCTAGAGACGCGAGGAGACGCGGGGAGACACGGGGAGACACGGGGAGACACGGTGAGACACGGGGAGACGCGGGGAGACACGGGGAGACA
>NW_027620495.1:12500-30000 GCF_964198595.1 Lampetra fluviatilis | reverse complement strand
GGTAGTGTGTGTGGGTGGTGTTTGAATGGATGGGTGGTGGGTGGGTGGTGGGTGAGTGGGTGGGTGGTTGAATGGATGGGTGGTGGGTGGGTGGGTGGATGGTGGGTGGGTGAGTGGGTGGTTGAATGGATGGGTGGTGGGTGGATGGTGGGTGGGTGGGTGGTTGAATGGATGGGTGGTGGGTGGGTGGTTGGATGGTGGGTGTGGGTGGGTGTGTGCGTGTGTGCGTGTGTCTCTGTATGTGCGTGTATCTCTGTGTGCGTGTGTGTGTGTGCGCGTGTGTTACTGTGTGTGTGTGTGTCTCTGTCTCTCTGAGTGTGTGTGTCTCTCTCTCTGTGTGTGTCTATGTGTCTCTCTGTGTGTGTGTGTGTGTCACCTGTATCTCCGAGTGCAGCTTGGTCATGCTGCGCACGGAGTTCGCCTTGAGACGCAGGAGCCGCGTCTGTGTGTGTGTCTGTGTGTGTGTGTGTGTCTGTGAGTCTCTGAGTGTGTGTGTCTGTGTGTGTGTGTCTGCGTGTGTGTGTGCGTCACCTGTATCTCCGAGTGCAGCTTGGTCATGCTGCGCACGGAGTTCTCCTTGAGACGCAGGAGTCGCGTCTGTGTGTGTGTCTGTGTGTGTGTGTCTGTGTGTCTCTGAGTGTGTGTGTCTGTGTGTGTGTGTCTGCGTGTGTGTGTGCGTCACCTGTATCTCCGAGTGCAGCTTGGTCACGCTGCGCACGGAGTTCTCCTTGAGACGCAGGAGCCGCGTCTGTGTGTGTGTCTGTGTGTGTGTGTGTGTCTGTGTGTCTCTGAGTGTGTGTGTCTGTGTGTGTGTGTCTGCGTGTGTGTGTGCGTCACCTGTATCTCCGAGTGCAGCTTGGTCACGCTGCGCACGGAGTTCTCCTTGAGGCGCAGGAGTCGCGTCTGTGTCTGTGTGTGTCTCTCTGTATCTGTGTGTGTCTCTCTGTCTTTCTGTGTGTCTGTGTGTGTGTGTGCGTCACCTGTATCTCTGTATGTGTGTGTGTGTATCTCTGTGTATCTCTGTGTATCTCTGTGTCTGTGTGTGCGTCTCTATGTGTGTATCTGTATGTATCTCTGTGTGTGCATCACCTGTATCTCCGAGTGCAGCTTGGTCATGCTGCGCACGGAGTTCTCCTTGAGACGCAGGAGCCGCGTCTGTGTGTGTGTCTGTGTGTGTGTGTGCGTCACCTGTATCTCCGAGTGCAGCTTGGTCATGCTGCGCACGGAGTTCTCCTTGAGACGCAGGAGCCGCGTCTGCTCCGCGATCTTCCTCCTCAGGTCGCTCATCTGAGCCTCCAGCTCCTGCAGACGCTTGCGCCGCTGCTCACTCAGCCTGGATAGTCAACCACAGTTAGTCCACCACAGTCACAGTCAACCACAGCCACAGTAAACCAGTCAGTTAACCACAGTCAGTCCACCACAGTCATTCAACCACAGCCACAGTAAACCAGTCAGTCAACCACAGTCAGTCAACCAGTCAGTCAACCAGTCAGTCAACCACAGTTAATGAGCCACAGTCGACCGCAGCCACGGTCAATCAGTCAACCACAGTCAACCAGTCAGTCATAGTCAACCACAGTCAACCACAGTCAACCACAGTCAACCACAGTCAGTCACGGTCACCCACAGCGTCAGTCGACCACAACCAGATAACCACAGGGTCCACCCAAGAGGCAGGCACACACACGCACGCGTGTGTGTGCCTGCCTGCGTGTGTGTGCTTGCATGTGTATGTGCGTGTGCCTGCGTGTGCTTGCGTGTGCATGCGTGTGCTTGCATGTGTATGTGCGTGTGCCTGCGTGTGCTTGCGTGTGCATGCGTGTGCTTGCATGTGTATGTGCGTGTGCCTGCATGTGCTTGCGTGTGCATGCGTGTGCTTGCATGTGTATGTGCGTGTGCCTGCGTGTGCTTGCGTGTGCATGTGCCTGCGTGTGCTTGCGTGTGTATGTGCGTGTGCCTGCGTGTGCTTGCGTGTGCATGCGTGTGCTTGCATGTGTATGTGCGTGTGCCTGCGTGTGCTTGCGTGTGCATGTGCCTGCGTGTGCTTGCGTGTGTATGTGCGTGTGCCTGCGTGTGCTTGCGTGTGCATGCGTGTGCTTGCATGTGTATGTGCGTGTGTGCGAGTGCTTGCGTGTGCTTGCGTGTGCCTGCATGTGCCTGCGTGCGTGTGCGTCTGTGTGTGCCTGTGTGTGTGCCTGTGTGTGTGTGTGTCTGTGTGTGTCTGTGTGTCTGTGTGTGTGTGTCTGTGTGTGTGTGCGTGCCTGTGTGCGTGCCTGTGTGTGTGCCTGTGTGTGTGCCTGTGTGTGTGTGTGTGTCTGTGTGTGTCTGTGTGTCTGTGTGTGTCTGTGTGTGTGTGTGTGTCTGTGCCTGTGCGTGTGTCTGTGTGTGTCTGTGTCTGTGTGTGTCTGTGTGTGTGTGTGTCTGTGTGTGTGTGTGTCTGTGTCTGTGCTTGTGCCTGTGTGTGTGTGTGTCTGTGTGTGTGTGTGTCTGTGTGTGTGTGTGTCTGTGTGTGTGTGTGTCTGTGTGTGTGTTTGTGTGTGTGTGTGTCTGTGTGTCTGTGTGTGTGTCTGTGTGTGTGCCTGCGTGTGTCTGTGTGTGTGTGTCTGTGTGTGTGTGTGTGTCTGTGCCTGTGTGTGTGCGTGTGTCTGTGCGTGTGCGTGTGTGTGTCTGTGTCTGTGTGTGTGTCTGTGCGTGTGTCTGTGTGTGTGTCTGTGTCTGTGTGTGTGTCTGTGTGTGTGTGTCTGCGTGTGTGTGTGTCTGTGTGTGTGCCTGCGTGTGTCTGTGTGTGTGTGTGTCTGTGTGTGTGTCTGTGTCTGTGTGTGTGTCTGTGTGTGTGTGTCTGTGTGTGTGCGTGTGTCTGCGCGTGCGTGCGTGTGTGTGTCTGTGTGTGCGTGTCTGTGTCTGTGTGTGTGCGTGTGTGTGTGTGTGTCTGTGCGTGTGTGCCTGCGTGTGTCTGTGTGTGTGTGTCTGTGTCTGTGTGTGTGTGTGTGTCTGCGTGTGCGCGTGTGTCTGTGCGTGCGTGTGTGCTGTGTGTGCGTGTGTGCTGTGTGTGTGTGTGTGTCTGCGTGTGCGTGTCTGCGTGTGCGTGTGTTACTTTGCGTGAGTCGTGTCCTTCATGGAGGCCTGCAGCAGGGCGTTGTGGAGCGCCTCCTTCTCGCGCTGCAGACTCGACACCTCCTTCTCCAGGCCCCGGATGCCCTCCTGCACAGCCACGCACAGACAAAGGTCCCCCGTGTAGCCTCGACACGCCGTGGGGGCAAGTGCTGTCAGTAGCGAGTAGCAGCAGCACTGCCTATAAAGGTAGACAAAGGTCCCCCGTGTAGCCTCTAGCAGGCTGTAGGGGCAAGTAGCAGCAGCACCTATACACAGACAAAGGTCCCCCCGTGTAGCCTCTAGCAGGCTGTAGGGGCAAGTGCTGTCAGTAGCAGCAGTAGCAGCAGCACCTATACAGACAAAGGTCCCCCGTGTAGCCTCTAGCAGGCTGTAGGGGCAAGTGCTGTTCGTAGCAGCAGCACCTATACACAGACAAAGGTCCCCCGTGTAGCCTCTAGCAGGCTGCAGGGGCAAGTGCTGTTCGTAGCAGCAGCACCTATACACAGACAAAGGTCCCCCGTGTAGCCTCTAGCAGGCTGTAGGGGCAAGTGCTAGTAGTAGCAGCAGCGCCAGCGCTACCTATGAGGGCTACCGGCACTGTGGCTACACACACAGAGGGGGTGGGTGGCCAGCACCACCACGCCCGGCCGCCTTTGTCTCTCCCCCAAGTGGCTGGCGATGTTTCAAACGCGCCTCTCTCCGCCGTGTCTACCTACCGTGTAGGCGGTGCTCAGCTCGTCCATCTTGCCGTCGTTCCGGGACGCCCCCTTCGCCAGCTGTTCCTTGACCTCGAGCGCGCGATTGAGCTCCAGCAGATCCCTGGTGAGCTGCGCCTGGCGGAGAGCGTGCCTCGCCGAGAAGGACGAGTCGCTCAGTCGCTCACCGCCACGCTCACCGCCACCCTCACCACCATCGCCCTCCTGCGGGGGATGATGATGTGGCGGGAGGGGAGAGGGGGTAGAGACAGAGGCAGTGTTTGTAGGAGGCTACGGGGCAGCGTCAGGATAATTCTAGATGAGAAGTTTTCGTGACTGCCAAGGAATTCGCACCCTTAGGCTTTTTCCGGTGAAGTCGTCTCACCTCACCGCTCACCACTCACCTCACCGCTCACCTCACCGCTCACCGCTCACCTCACCGCTCACCACTCACCGCTCACCACTCACCTCACCGCTCACCTCACCGCTCACCACTCACCTCACCGCTCACCACTCACCGCTCACCACACCGCTCACCACTCACCACACCACTCACCGCTCACCACACCGCTCACCACTCACCTCACCGCTCACCACTCACCACACCACTCACCGCTCACCACACCGCTCACCACTCACCTCACCGCTCACCACTCACCTCACCACTCACCGCTCACCACACCACTCACCACTCACCACACCGCCCACCACTCACCTCACCATCCACCACTCACCTCACCGCCCACCACTCACCTCACCACTCACCACTCACCTCACCGCTCACCACTCACCTCACCACTCACCTCACCGCTCACCACTCACCCACCGCCCACCACCCACTCACCGCCCACCACTCACCTCACCGCCCACCACTCACCTCACCGCTCACCACTCACCTCACCACCCACCACTCACCTCACCGCCCACCACTCACCTCACCGCTCACCACTCACCTCAACGCTCACCACTCACCTCACCACCCACCACTCACCTCACCGCCCACCACTCACCTCACCGCCCACCACTCACTCACCGCCCACCACTCACCTCACCGCTCACCACTCACCTCACCGCTCACCACTCACCTCACCGCCCACCACTCACCTCACCGCCCACCACCCACCTCACCGCCCACCACTCACTCACCGCCCACCACTCACTCACCGCCCACCACTCACTCACCGCCCACCACTCACTCACCACCCACCACTCACCTCACCACCCTCCACTCACCTCACCGCTCACCACTCACCTCACCGCCCACCACTCACCTCACCGCCCACCACTCACTCACCGCCCACCACTCACCTCACTACCCACCACCCACCACTCACCTCACCACCCTCCACTCACCTCACCGCTCACCACTCACCTCACCGCCCACCACTCACTCACCGCCCACCACTCACTCACCGCCCACCACCCACCACTCACCTCACCACCCTCCACTCACCTCACCGCTCACCACTCACCTCACCACCCACCACTCACCTCACCGCCCACCACTCACCTCACCGCCCACCACTCACCTCACCGCCCACCGCCCACCACCCACCACTCACCTCACCACTCACCTCACCGCCCACCACTCACCTCACCACTCACCACTCACCACCCACCACTCACCACCGCTCACCACTCACCTCACCGCCCACCACTCACCTCACCACTCACCAGTCACCTCACCACTCACCACCCACCACTCACCTCACCACTCACCTCACCACCCACCACTCACCTCACCACTCACCACCCACCACTCACCACCGCTCACCACTCACCTCACCGCCCACCACTCACCTCACCACTCACCGCCCACCACTCACCTCACCGCCCACCACTCACCTCACCGCCCACCACTCACCTCACCGCCCACCACTCACCTCACCGCCCACCACTCACCTCACCGCCCACCACTCACCTCACCGCCCACCACTCACCTCACCGCCCACCACTCACCTCACCGCCCACCACTCACCTCACCGCCCACCACTCACCTCACCACCCTCCACTCACCTCACCGCCCACCACTCACCTCACCGCCCACCACTCACCTCACCACCCTCCACTCACCTCACCGCTCACCACTCACCTCACCGCCCACCACTCACCTCACCGCCCACCACTCACCTCACCGCCTACCACTCACCTCACCGCCCACCACCCACCACTCACCTCACCGCCCACCACTCACCACCCACCACTCACCTCACCACTCACCTCACCTCACACCACTCACCTCACCACTCACCACCCACCACTCACCACCGCTCACCTCACCGCCCACCACTCACCTCACCACTCACCAGTCACCTCACCACTCACCACCCACCACTCACCTCACCACTCACCTCACCACCCACCACTCACCTCACCACTCACCACCCACCACTCACCACCGCTCACCACTCACCTCACCGCCCACCACTCACCAGTCACCTCACCACTCACCACCCACCACTCACCTCACCACTCACCTCACCGCCCACCACTCACAACTCACCTCACCGCCCACCACTCACCTCACCGCTCACCACTCACCTCACCGCCCACCACTCACCTCACCGCCCACCACTCACAACTCACCTCACCGCCCACCACTCACAACTCACCTCACCGCCCACCACTCACCTCACCGCCCACCACTCACCTCACCGCCCACCACTCACAACTCACCTCACCGCCCACCACTCACCTCACCACCCACCACCCACCTCACCACCCACCACCCACCTCACCGCCCACCACTCACCACTCACATCACCACTCACCACTCACCTCACCACCCACCACCCACCTCACCGCCCACCACTCACCTCACCGCCCACCACTCACATCACCACTCACCACTCACCTCACCACTCACCTCACCACCCACCACTCACCTCACCACCCACCACCCACCTCACCGCCCACCACTCACCACTCACCTCACCGCCCACCACTCACATCACCACTCACCACTCACCTCACCACTCACCACTCACCTCACCGCCCACCACTCACCTCACCGCCCACCACTCACATCACCGCTCACCACTCACCTCACCGCTCACCACTCACCTCACCGCTCACCACTCACAACTCACCTCACCGCCCACCACTCACCTCACCGCTCACCACTCACCTCACCGCCCACCACTCACAACTCACCTCACCGCCCACCACTCACCTCACCGCCCACCACCCACCACTCACCTCACCGCCCACCACTCACAACTCACCTCACTGCCCACCACTCACCTCACCGCCCACCACTCACCTCACCGCCCACCACTCACCTCACCGCCCACCACTCACCTCACCGCCCACCACCCACCACTCACCTCACCGCCCACCACTCACAACTCACCTCACCGCCCACCACTCACCTCACCGCCCACCACTCACAACTCACCTCACCGCCCACCACTCACCTCACCGCCCACCACTCACCTCACCGCCCACCACTCACTCACCGCCCACCACTCACAACTCACCTCACCGCCCACCACTCACCTCACCGCCCACCACCCACCTCACCGCCCACCACCCACCTCACCGCCCACCACCCACCTCACCGCCCACCACTCACAACTCACCTCACCGCCCACCACTCACCTCACCGCCCACAACTCACCTCACCGCCCACCACTCACCTCACCGCCCACCACTCACCACTCACCTCACCGCCCACCACTCACCTCACCACTCACCTCACCTCACCGCCCACCACTCACCTCACCGCCCACCACTCACCTCACCGCCCACCACTCACCTCACCGCCCACCACTCACCTCACCGCCCACCACTCACCTCACCGCTCACCACTCACCTCACCGCCCACCACTCACCTCACCGCTCACCACTCACCTCACCACTCACCTCACCGCCCACCACTCACCTCACCGCCCACCACTCACCTCACCGCCCACCACTCACCTCACCGCCCACCACCCACCACTCACCTCACCGCCCACCACTCACCTCACCACCCACCACTCACCTCACCGCCCACCACTCACCACTCACCTCACCGCCCACCACTCACCTCACCGCCCACCACCCACCACTCACCTCACCGCCCACCACTCACCTCACCGCTCACCACTCACCTCACCGCCCACCACTCACCTCACCGCCCACCGCTCACCTCACCGCTCACCACTCACCTCACCGCTCACCACTCATCCTCACCGCTCACCACTCACCTCACCGCTCACCACTCACCTCACCGCCCACCACTCACCTCACCGCCCACCGCTCACCTCACCGCCAACCACTCACCACTCACCTCACCGCCCACCACTCACCTCACCGCCCACCACTCACCTCACCGCCCACCACTCACCTCACCGCCCACCATTCACCTCACCGCCCACCACCCACCACTCACCTCACCGCCCACCACTCACCTCACCACCCACCACTCACCTCACCGCCCACCACTCACCACTCACCTCACCGCCCACCACTCACCTCACCGCCAACCACTCACCACTCACCTCACCGCCCACCACTCACCTCACCGCTCACCACTCACCTCACCGCCCACCACTCACCTCACCGCCCACCGCTCACCTCACCGCTCACCACTCACCTCACCGCTCACCACTCATCCTCACCGCTCACCACTCACCTCACCGCTCACCACTCACCTCACCGCCCACCACTCACCTCACCGCCCACCGCTCACCTCACCGCCAACCACTCACCACTCACCTCACCGCCCACCACTCACCTCACCGCCCACCACTCACCTCACCGCCCACCACTCACCTCACCGCCCACCATTCACCTCACCGCCCACCACCCACCACTCACCTCACCGCCCACCACTCACCTCACCACCCACCACTCACCTCACCGCCCACCACTCACCACTCACCTCACCGCCCACCACTCACCTCACCGCCCACCACCCACCACTCACCTCACCGCCCACCACTCACCTCACCGCCCACCACTCACCACTCACCACTCACCTCACCACTCACCACTCACCTCACCGCCCACCACTCACCACTCACCACTCACCTCACCGCCCACCACTCACCTCACCGCCCACCACTCACCTCACCACCCACCACTCACCACCCACCACTCACCTCACCACCCACCACTCACCTCACCACCCACCACTCACCTCACCACCCACACCTCACCACCCACCACTCTCCTCACCACCCACCACTCACCTCACCACCCACCACTCACCACTCACCTCACCACCCACCACTCACCACTCACCTCACCACCCACCACTCACCTCACCACCCACCACTCACCACTCACCTCACCACTCACCACTCACCTCACCACCCACCACTCACCACTCTCCTCACCACCCACCACTCACCTCACCACCCACCACTCACCTCACCACTCACCACACCACCCACCACTCTCCTCACCACCCACCACTCACCTCACCACCCACCACTCACCTCACCACTCACCTCACCACCCACCACTCACCTCACCACTCACCTCACCACTCACCACTCACCTCACCACCCACCACTCACCACTCTCCTCACCACCCACCACTCACCTCACCACCCACCACTCACCTCACCACCCACCACTCACCTCACCACCCACCACCCACCACTCACCTCACCACCAACCACTCACCTCACCACCCACCACTCACCTCACCACCCACCACTCACCTCACCACCCACCACTCACCACTCACCTCACCACTCACCACTCACCTCACCACCCACCACTCACCTCACCACTCACCACCCACCACTCACCACCGCTCACCACTCACCTCACCGCCCACCACTCACCTCACCACTCACCAGTCACCTCACCACTCACCGCCCACCACTCACCTCACCGCCCACCACTCACCTCACCGCCCACCACTCACCTCACCGCCCACCACTCACCTCACCGCCCACCACTCACCTCACCGCCCACCACTCACCTCACCGCCCACCACTCACCTCACCGCCCACCACTCACCTCACCGCCCACCACTCACCTCACCGCCCACCACTCACCTCACCGCCCACCACTCACCTCACCGCCCACCACTCACCTCACCACCCTCCACTCACCTCACCGCCCACCACTCACCTCACCGCCCACCACTCACCTCACCACCCTCCACTCACCTCACCGCTCACCACTCACCTCACCGCCCACCACTCACCTCACCGCCCACCACTCACCTCACCGCCCACCACTCACCTCACCGCCCACCACTCACCTCACCGCCCACCACCCACCACTCACCTCACCGCCCACCACTCACCACCCACCACTCACCTCACCACTCACCTCACCGCCCACCACTCACCTCACCACTCACCACCCACCACTCACCACCGCTCACCTCACCGCCCACCACTCACCTCACCACTCACCTCACCACTCACCTCACCACTCACCACCCACCACTCACCTCACCACTCACCTCACCACCCACCACTCACCTCACCACTCACCACCCACCACTCACCACCGCTCACCACTCACCTCACCGCCCACCACTCACCAGTCACCTCACCACTCACCACCCACCACTCACCTCACCACTCACCTCACCGCCCACCACTCACAACTCACCTCACCGCCCACCACTCACCTCACCGCTCACCACTCACCTCACCGCCCACCACTCACCTCACCGCCCACCACTCACAACTCACCTCACCGCCCACCACTCACAACTCACCTCACCGCCCACCACTCACCTCACCGCCCACCACTCACCTCACCGCCCACCACTCACAACTCACCTCACCGCCCACCACTCACCTCACCACCCACCACCCACCTCACCACCCACCACCCACCTCACCGCCCACCACTCACCACTCACATCACCACTCACCACTCACCTCACCACCCACCACCCACCTCACCGCCCACCACTCACCTCACCGCCCACCACTCACATCACCACTCACCACTCACCTCACCACTCACCTCACCACCCACCACTCACCTCACCACCCACCACCCACCTCACCGCCCACCACTCACCACTCACCTCACCGCCCACCACTCACATCACCACTCACCACTCACCTCACCACTCACCACTCACCTCACCGCCCACCACTCACCTCACCGCCCACCACTCACATCACCGCCCACCACTCACCTCACCGCCCACCACTCACATCACCACTCACCACTCACCTCACCACTCACCACTCACCTCACCGCCCACCACTCACCTCACCGCCCACCACTCACATCACCGCTCACCACTCACCAGTCACCTCACCGCTCACCTCACCGCTCACCACTCACAACTCACCTCACCGCCCACCACTCACCTCACCGCTCACCACTCACCTCACCGCCCACCACTCACAACTCACCTCACCGCCCACCACTCACCTCACCGCCCACCACTCACAACTCACCTCACTGCCCACCACTCACCTCACCGCCCACCACTCACCTCACCGCCCACCACTCACCTCACCGCCCACCACTCACCTCACCTCACCGCCCATCACTCACCTCACCGCCCACCACCCACCACTCACCTCACCGCCCACCACTCACAACTCACCTCACCGCCCACCACTCACCTCACCGCCCACCACCCACCTCACCGCCCACCACCCACCTCACCGCCCACCACCCACCTCACCGCCCACCACTCACAACTCACCTCACCGCCCACCACTCACCTCACCGCCCACAACTCACCTCACCGCCCACCACTCACCTCACCGCCCACCACTCACCACTCACCTCACCGCCCACCACTCACCTCACCACTCACCTCACCTCACCGCCCACCACTCACCTCACCGCCCACCACTCACCTCACCGCCCACCACTCACCTCACCGCCCACCACTCACCTCACCGCCCACCACTCACCTCACCGCTCACCACTCACCTCACCGCCCACCACTCACCTCACCGCTCACCACTCACCTCACCGCTCACCACTCACCTCACCGCCCACCACTCACCTCACCGCCCACCGCTCACCTCACCGCCAACCACTCACCACTCACCTCACCGCCCACCACTCACCTCACCGCCCACCACTCACCTCACCGCCCACCACTCACCTCACCGCCCACCACCCACCACTCACCTCACCGCCCACCACTCACCTCACCACCCACCACTCACCTCACCGCCCACCACTCACCACTCACCTCACCGCCCACCACTCACCTCACCGCCCACCACCCACCACTCACCTCACCGCCCACCACTCACCTCACCGCTCACCACTCACCTCACCGCCCACCACTCACCTCACCGCCCACCGCTCACCTCACCGCTCACCACTCACCTCACCGCTCACCACTCACCTCACCGCTCACCACTCACCTCACCGCCCACCACTCACCTCACCGCTCACCACTCACCTCACCGCCCACCACTCACCTCACCGCTCACCACTCACCTCACCGCCCACCACTCACCTCACCGCTCACCACTCACCTCACCGCCCACCACTCACCTCACCGCTCACCACTCACCTCACCGCCCACCACTCACCTCACCGCCCACCGCTCACCTCACCGCCAACCACTCACCACTCACCTCACCGCCCACCACTCACCTCACCGCCCACCACTCACCTCACCGCCCACCACTCACCTCACCACCCACCACTCACCTCACCGCCCACCACTCACCACTCACCTCACCGCCCACCACTCACCTCACCGCCCACCACCCACCACTCACCTCACCGCCCACCACTCACCTCACCGCCCACCACTCACCACTCACCACTCACCTCACCACTCACCACTCACCTCACCACTCACCACTCACCACTCACCTCACCGCCCACCACTCACCTCACCGCCCACCACTCACCTCACCACCCACCACTCACCACCCACCACTCACCTCACCACCCACCACTCACCTCACCACCCACCACTCACCTCACCACCCACACCTCACCACCCACCACTCTCCTCACCACCCACCACTCACCTCACCACCCACCACTCACCACTCACCTCACCACCCACCACTCACCACTCACCTCACCACCCACCACTCACCTCACCACCCACCACTCACCACTCACCTCACCACTCACCACTCACCTCACCACCCACCACTCACCACTCTCCTCACCACCCACCACTCACCTCACCACCCACCACTCACCTCACCACTCACCACACCACCCACCACTCTCCTCACCACCCACCACTCACCTCACCACCCACCACTCACCTCACCACTCACCTCACCACCCACCACTCACCTCACCACTCACCTCACCACTCACCACTCACCTCACCACCCACCACTCACCACTCTCCTCACCACCCACCACTCACCTCACCACCCACCACTCACCTCACCACCCACCACTCACCTCACCACCCACCACCCACCACTCACCTCACCACCAACCACTCACCTCACCACCCACCACTCACCTCACCACCCACCACTCACCTCACCACCCACCGCCCACCACTCACCTCACCTCACCGCCCATCACTCACCTCACCGCCCACCACCCACCACTCACCTCACCGCCCACCACTCACAACTCACCTCACCGCCCACCACTCACCTCACCGCCCACCACCCACCTCACCGCCCACCACCCACCTCACCGCCCACCACCCACCTCACCGCCCACCACTCACAACTCACCTCACCGCCCACCACTCACCTCACCGCCCACAACTCACCTCACCGCCCACCACTCACCTCACCGCCCACCACTCACCACTCACCTCACCGCCCACCACTCACCTCACCACTCACCTCACCTCACCGCCCACCACTCACCTCACCGCCCACCACTCACCTCACCGCCCACCACTCACCTCACCGCCCACCACTCACCTCACCGCCCACCACTCACCTCACCGCTCACCACTCACCTCACCGCCCACCACTCACCTCACCGCTCACCACTCACCTCACCGCTCACCACTCACCTCACCGCCCACCACTCACCTCACCGCCCACCGCTCACCTCACCGCCAACCACTCACCACTCACCTCACCGCCCACCACTCACCTCACCGCCCACCACTCACCTCACCGCCCACCACTCACCTCACCGCCCACCACCCACCACTCACCTCACCGCCCACCACTCACCTCACCACCCACCACTCACCTCACCGCCCACCACTCACCACTCACCTCACCGCCCACCACTCACCTCACCGCCCACCACCCACCACTCACCTCACCGCCCACCACTCACCTCACCGCTCACCACTCACCTCACCGCCCACCACTCACCTCACCGCCCACCGCTCACCTCACCGCTCACCACTCACCTCACCGCTCACCACTCACCTCACCGCTCACCACTCACCTCACCGCTCACCACTCACCTCACCGCCCACCACTCACCTCACCGCTCACCACTCACCTCACCGCCCACCACTCACCTCACCGCCCACCGCTCACCTCACCGCCCACCACTCACCTCACCGCCCACCACTCACCTCACCACCCACCACTCACCTCACCGCCCACCACTCACCACTCACCTCACCGCCCACCACTCACCTCACCGCCCACCACCCACCACTCACCTCACCACCCACCACTCACCTCACCGCCCACCACTCACCACTCACCTCACCGCCCACCACTCACCTCACCGCCCACCACCCACCACTCACCTCACCGCCCACCACTCACCACTCACCACTCACCTCACCACTCACCACTCACCTCACCGCCCACCACTCACCACTCACCACTCACCTCACCGCCCACCACTCACCTCACCGCCCACCACTCACCTCACCACCCACCACTCACCACCCACCACTCACCTCACCACCCACCACTCACCTCACCACCCACCACTCACCTCACCACCCACACCTCACCACCCACCACTCTCCTCACCACCCACCACTCACCTCACCACCCACCACTCACCACTCACCTCACCACCCACCACTCACCACTCACCTCACCACCCACCACTCACCTCACCACCCACCACTCACCACTCACCTCACCACTCACCACTCACCTCACCACCCACCACTCACCACTCTCCTCACCACCCACCACTCACCTCACCACCCACCACTCACCTCACCACTCACCACACCACCCACCACTCTCCTCACCACCCACCACTCACCTCACCACCCACCACTCACCTCACCACTCACCTCACCACCCACCACTCACCTCACCACTCACCTCACCACTCACCACTCACCTCACCACCCACCACTCACCACTCTCCTCACCACCCACCACTCACCTCACCACCCACCACTCACCTCACCACCCACCACTCACCTCACCACCCACCACCCACCACTCACCTCACCACCAACCACTCACCTCACCACCCACCACTCACCTCACCACCCACCACTCACCTCACCACCCACCACTCACCACTCACCTCACCACTCACCACTCACCTCACCACCCACCACTCACCACTCTCCTCACCACCCACCACTCACCACTCTCCTCACCACCCACCACTCACCTCACCACCCACCACTCACCTCACCACCCACCACTCACCACCCACCACTCTCCTCACCACCCACCACTCACCACTCACCTCACCACTCACCACTCCACCCACCACTCACCTCACCACTCACCACTCACCTCACCGCCCACCACTCACCTCACCGCCCACCACTCACCTCACCGCCCACCACTCACCTCACCACTCACCTCACCACTCACCACTCACCTCACCGCCCACCGCTCCCCACTCACCTCACCACTCACCTCACCACCCACCACTCACCACTCACCTCACCACCCACCACTCACCTCACCACCCACCACCCACCACTCACCTCACCACCCACCACTCACCTCACCACCCACCACTCACCACCCACCACTCACCTCACCGCCCACCACTCACCTCACCACCTACCACTCACCACTCACCTCACCACTCACCACTCACCTCACCACTCACCACTCACCTCACCGCCCACCACTCACCTCACCACCTACCACTCACCTCACCACTCACCTCACCACTCACCACTCACCGCCCACCGCTCACCTCACCTCACCGCTCACCACTCACCTCACCACCCACCACCCACCTCACCACTCACCTCACCACCCACCACCCACCTCACCGCCCACCGCTCACCACTCACCACTCACCACTCACCGCCCACCACTCACCACTCACCTCACCGCTCACCACTCACCTCACCACTCACCTCACCGCTCACCACTCACCTCACCGCCCACCACTCACCTCACCACTCACCACTCACCTCACCGCTCACTCACCTCACCGCCCACCACTCACCTCACCACTCACCTCACCGCTCACCACTCACCTCACCGCCCACCACTCACCTCACCACTCACCTCACCGCTCACCACTCACCTCACCGCCCACCACTCACCTCACCGCCCACCACTCACCACTCACCACTCACCTCACCGCTCACCACTCACCTCACCGCCCACCACTCACCACTCACCTCACCACTCACCTCACCACCCGGGCTCCCTCCCTCTTTCCCCTCCTCACCCAGGGGGTCGAGACTTGACGTGTCCGTCTGTGACACGCACACGCAACGCACACGCAACGCACACACGCAACGCACACACGCAACGCACACGCACGAGTGTGAACGCACACATAGGCACGCAAGCGTGAACACACACGCGGGCACACAAGTGAGTGAGAGAGAGAGTGAGTGAGTGAGTGAGCGAGCGAGAGAGTGAGAGAGTGAGTGAGTGGGTGAGTGAGTGAGTGAGTGTGTGAGTGAGTTAGCGAGCGAGTGAGCGAGCGACTGAGTGAGTGAGTGAGCGAGCGAGCGAGTGAGTGAGCGAGTGAGTGAGAGACTGAGACAGTGAGTGAGGCACAGGAGAGAGAGAGAGTGAGGATGTTTCGGTGGTGGTGGTGGTGGTGGCGGTGGTGGTGGTACCTCCAGCTCATTGATGAGCTCCTGAAGACTCAGCAGTAGCTGCAGCTGCTGCCTGAGCCCCCACTCATCGGGAGTGAGTGAGCGAGCGAGCGAGCGAGTGAGCGAGTGAGAGAGTGAGTGAGTGACTGAGTGAGAGAGTGAGTGACTGAGTGAGAGAGTGAGTGAGAGAGTGAGTGAGAGAGTGAGTGAGAGAGTGAGTGAGTGACTGAGTGAGCGAGTGAGAGAGCGAGTGACTGAGTGAGCGAGTGAGTGAGTGTGAGTGAGAGACTGAGGCAGCGAGTGAGCGAGTGAGTGAGTGAGTGAGTGAGTGAGAGAGTGAGTGAGTGACTGAGTGAGAGAGTGAGTGACTGAGTGAGAGACTGAGTGAGTGAGTGAGCGAGTGAGTGAGTGTGAGTGAGTGAGTGAGTGAGTGAGTGAGTGAGAGAGTGAGTGAGTGAGTGAGCGAGTGAGTGAGTGTGAGTGAGAGACTGAGGCAGCGAGTGAGTGAGTGAGTGAGTGAGTGAGTGACTGAGTGAGAGAGTGAGTGACTGAGTGAGAGAGTGAGTGAGAGTGAGGATGTTTCGATGGTGGTGGTGGTGGTACCTCCAGCTCGTTGATGAGCTCCTGAAGACTCAGCAGTAGCTGCAGCTGCTGCCTGAGCCCCCCCTCATCGGGAGTGAGTGAGCGAGCGAGTGAGTGAGCGAGCGAGTGAGAGAGTGAGTAAGTGAGTGAGTGTGTGAGTGAGTGAGTGGGAGAGTGAGAGAGCGAGTGAGCGAGAGTGAGTGAGTGAGTGAGAGTGAGCGAGAGTGAGCGAGCGAGCGAGAGTGAGTGAGTGAGTGAGTGAGTGAGTGAGCGACTGATGCAG
>NW_027620495.1:0-7500 GCF_964198595.1 Lampetra fluviatilis | reverse complement strand
CACTCACTCACACACACACGCTCACACACACGCTCACACACACACGCTCACACTCACACACACACTCTCACACACACACACACACTCTCACTCACACACTCGCTCACACGCTCACACACTCACACACTCGCTCACACGCTCACACACTCACACACTCACACACACTCACACACACACACACACACACACACGCTCACACTCACACACACACTCTCACACACACGCTCACACACACACGCTCACACTCACACACACACTCTCACACACACACACACACACACTCACTCTCACACACACGCTCACACACACACGCTCACACACACACGCTCACACTCACACACACACTCTCACACACACACACACACACACACTCTCACTCACACACTCGCTCACACGCTCACACACTCACGCTCACACGCTCACACACTCACGCTCACACACACACACTCTCACACACACACACGCTCACTCACACACTCGCTCACACACACGCTCTCACACACACACTCTCACACACACTCTCACACACTCGCTCACACGCTCACACACTCACACACACTCACACACTCACACACACACACACACTCACTCACACACACACGCTCACACACACGCTCACACACACACGCTCACACTCACACACACACTCTCACACACACACACTCTCACTCACACACTCGCTCACACGCTCACACACTCACACACTCACACACGCTCACACACACTCTCACACACTCGCTCACACGCTCACACGCTCACACGCTCACACACTCACACACTCACACACACTCACTCACACACACACGCTCACACACACACGCTCACACTCACACACACACTCTCACACACACACACACACACACACTCTCACTCACACACTCGCTCACACGCTCACACACTCACGCTCACACACTCACGCTCACACACACACACTCTCACACACACACACGCTCACTCACACACTCGCTCACACACACGCTCTCACACACACACACTCTCACACACACTCTCACACACTCGCTCACACGCTCACACACTCACACACACTCACACACTCACTCACACACACACGCTCACACACACGCTCACACACACACGCTCACACTCACACACACACTCTCACACACACACACACACTCTCACTCACACACTCGCTCACACGCTCACACACTCACACACTCACACACGCTCACACACACTCTCACACACTCGCTCACACGCTCACACGCTCACACACTCACACACTCACACACACTCACACACACACACACACTCACTCACACACACACGCTCACACACACGCTCACACACACACGCTCACACACACACGCTCACACTCACACACACACTCTCACTCTCACTCACACACTCGCTCACACGCTCACACACTCACGCTCACACGCTCACACACTCACGCTCACACACACACGCTCACTCACACACTCGCTCACACACACGCTCTCACACACACACTCTCACACACACACACGCTCACTCACTCACACGCTCACACACTCACGCTCACACACACACACTCACTCACACACACGCTCACTCACACACACGCTCACACGCTCACACACACGCTCACTCACACACTCTCACACGCTCACACACACACTCACTCACACACACACGCTCACTCACACACTCGCTCACACGCTCACACACACACACACTCGTTCACACGCTCACACACTCACACACATACTCCCACGCTCACACACACACTCACACACTCACTCACACACGCTCACACGCGCACACACGCTCACACTCACACACACACACGCACTCACACACACACACGCACTCACACAGCACACTCACAGCACACACGCACTCACTCACACACACACACAGGCACGCTCACACACTGCAGGTGCGCCGTGTGATCCACAGCCACCTGCAGCTCCTTGCTCAGCTGGGCGTTGGCCTCGTGTAGACTCACCACTTACCACTCACCACCCACTCACCACCCACTCACCACCCACTCACCACCCACCACCCACTCACCACCCACTCACCACCCACTCACCACTCACTCACCACCCACTCACCACCCACCACCCACTCACCACCACTCACCACTCACCACCCACTCACCACTCACCACCCACTCACCACCCACTCACCACCCACTCACCACCCACTCACCACTCACCACTCACTCACCACTCACCACCACTCACCACTCACCACCCACTCACCACCCACTCACCACTCACCCACTCACCACTCACCACCACTCACCACTCACCACCCACTCACCCATCACTCACACGCTCACCACCCACTCACCACCCACTCACCCTACACTCACCACTCACTCACCACTCACCACCCACCACCCACTCACCACACTCACACGCTCACCACCCACTCACACACTCACCACTCACACACTCACCACTCACCACTCACCACCCACTCACCACCCACTCACCACCCACTCACCACCCACTCACCACACTCACACGCTCACCACCACCACCCACTCACCACCACCCACTCACCACCACCCACTCACCACTCACCACCACCCACCCACTCACCACCACCCACCCACTCACCACCACCCACCCACTCACCACCACCCACCCACTCACCACCCACTCACCACCCACTCACCACCCACTCACCACCCACTCACCACTCACCACCACTCACCACCCACTCACCACCACCCACCCACTCACTCACTCACCCCACACTCACCCACACACTCACCACCACCCACCCACTCACCACCACCCACCCACTCACCCACTCACCCATCACTCACCACACTCACACGCTCACCACCACCACTCACCCACTCACCACCCACTCACCACCACCCACCCACTCACTCACCAGGATGACCTTCTCGCATTCTCACCCACTCACCCATCACTCACCACACTCACCACACTCACCACTCACACACTCACCACTCACACACTCACCACTCACACACTCACACGCTCACCACCACCACTCACCAGGATGACCTTCTCACACACTCACCACTCACACACTCACCACTCACACACTCACCACCACCACTCACCACTCACTCACCCACTCACCACCACCCACCCACTCACTCACCAGGATGACCTTCTCGCACTCTCACCCACTCACCCACTCACCCATCACTCACCACACTCACACGCTCACCACCACCACTCACCACTCACCCACTCACCACCACCCACCCACTCACCACACTCACACGCTCACCACCACCACTCACACACTCACCCACTCACCACCACCCACCCACTCACCACACTCACACGCTCACCACCACCACTCACCCACTCACCACCCACTCACCACCACCCACCCACTCACTCACCAGGATGACCTTCTCGCACTCTCACCCACTCACCCACTCACCCATCACTCACCACACTCACCACCCACTCACCACCACCCACCCACTCACTCACCAGGATGACCTTCTCGCACTTTCACCCACTCACCCATCACTCACCACACTCACACGCTCACCACCACCACTCACACACTCACCCACCCACTCACTCACCAGGATGACCTTCTCGCACTCTCACCCACTCACCCACTCACCCATCACTCACCACACTCACACGCTCACCACCACCACTCACCACCCACTCACCACCACCCACCCACTCACTCACCAGGATGACCTTCTCGCACTCTCACCCACTCACCCACTCACCCATCACTCACCACACTCACCACCACCACTCACACACTCACCACCCACCCACTCACCACCACTCACCAGGATGACCTTCTCACACACTCACCACTCACACACTCACCACCACTCACACACTCACCACACACACACTCACCACACACACGCTCACCACCACCACTCACCAGGATGACCTCACTCTCACCCACTCACACATTCACCACACACTCACACTCACCACCCACCCACTCACCACCACTCACCAGGATGACCTTCTCACACACTCACCACTCACACACTCACCACCACTCACACACTCACCACACACACACTCACCACTCACACGCTCACCACCACCACTCACCAGGATGACCTTCTCACACACTCACACACTCACCACTCACACACTCACACACTCACCACTCACACACTCACCACTCACACACTCACCACTCACACACTCACCACTCACACACTCACCACTCACACTCACACGCTCACCACCACCACTCACACACTCACCACACACACACTCACCACTCACACACTCACCACTCACACTCACACGCTCACCACCACCACTCACCAGGATGACCTTCTCACACACTCACCACTCACACACTCACCACTCACACTCTCACACACTCACCACTCACACACTCACCACTCACACACTCACACGCTCACCACCACCACTCACCAGGATGACCTTCTCACACACTCACCACTCACACACTCACCACACACACACTCACCACTCACACACTCACACGCTCACCACCACCACTCACCAGGATGACCTTCTCACACACTCACCACTCACACACTCACCACACACACACTCACCACTCACACACTCACCACTCACACACTCACCACTCACACACTCACCACACACACACTCACACGCTCACCACCACCACTCACCAGGATGACCTTCTCACACACTCACCACTCACACACTCACCACACACACACACTCACCACTCACACACTCACCACACACACACACTCACCACTCACACACTCACCACACACTCACCACTCACACACTCACCACTCACACACTCACACACTCACATGCTCACCACCACCACTCACCAGGATGACCTTCTCACACACTCACCACTCACACACTCACACACTCACCACTCACACACTCACCACTCACACACTCACCACACACACACTCACCACTCACACACTCACACGCTCACCACCACCACTCACCAGGATGACCTTCTCACACACTCACCACTCACACACTCACCACTCACACACTCACCACACACACACTCACCACTCACACACTCACCACACACACACTCACCACTCACACACTCACACGCTCACCACCACCCACACACTCACACGCTCACCACCACCACTCACCAGAATGACCTTCTCACACACTCACCACTCACACACTCACCACACACACACTCACCACACACTCACCACACACACACTCACCACTCACACGCTCACACACTCACCACTCACCACTCACACACTCACCACACACTCACCACTCACACACTCACCACTCACACACTCACCACTCACACACTCACACGCTCACCACCACCACTCACCAGGATGACCTTCTCACACACTCACCACTCACACACTCACCACACACACACACTCACCACTCACACACTCACCACTCACACACTCACACGCCCACCACCACCACTCACCAGGATGACCTTCTCACACACTCACCACTCACACACACTCACCACTCACACACTCACCACTCACACACTCACACGCTCACCACCACCACTCACCAGGATGACCTTCTCACACACTCACCACTCACACACTCACCACTCACACACTCACCACTCACACACACACACTCACCACTCACACACTCACCACCACCACTCACCAGGATGACCTTCTCACACACTCACCACTCACACACTCACCACTCACACACACACACTCACCACTCACACACTCACCACCACCACTCACCAGGATGACCTTCTCACACACTCACCACTCACACACTCACCACTCACACACTCACCACACACACACTCACCACTCACACGCCCACCACCACCACTCACACACTCACCACTCACACACTCACCACTCACACACTCACACGCTCACCACCACCACTCACCAGGATGACCTTCTCACACACTCACCACTCACACACTCACCACTCACACACTCACCACTCACACACTCACCACTCACACACTCACACGCTCACCACCACCACTCACCAGGATGACCTTCTCACACACTCACCACTCACACACTCACCACTCACACACTCACCACTCACACACTCACCACTCACACACTCACCACTCACACACTCACACGCTCACCACCACCACTCACCAGGATGACCTTCTCACACAGGTGCGCCGTGTGATCCACAGCCACCTGCAGCTCCCTGCTCAGCTGGGCGTTGGCCTCGTGTAGATTCCGGTTTCGCTCCAACACCGACTGCACGCTGGCCGCCTGCCCCTCACCACCGCTGATGACGAGGGGGGGGGCAATGGGGGGGTTGGGGGCATGGGGGGGGGCATGGGAGGAGGTGGGGGGTGGGGGCATGGGGGGGGGCATGGGGGGGTGGGGGCATGGGGGGCATGGGAGGGGGTGGGGGCATGGGGGGGGTGAGGGCATGGGAGGGGGTGGGGGCATGGGGTGGGTGGGGGCATGGGGGGGGTGGGGGCATGGGGGTGAGGGCATGGGAGGGGGTGAGGGCATGGGGGGTGGGGGTGGGGGAACGTCGGAAGATCGTCATCATTCACACCGCAGATTTTTGTCACAGGGGAGAGAAATACATAGAGACCCATAGAGACACACAGAGACCCATAGAGATACACAGAGACACACAGAGACCCATAGAGACACACAGAGACACACAGAGACCCACAGAGACCCACAGAGACACACAGAGACACACAGAGACACACAGAGACACACAGAGACACACAGAGACCCATAGAGATACACAGAGATACATAGAGACACACAGAGACCCACAGAGATACACAGAGACACACAGAGATACACAGAGACACACAGAGACCCATAGAGATACACAGAGACACACAGAGATACACAGAGACACACAGAGACCCATAGAGATACACAGAGACACATAGAGATACACAGAGACACATAGAGATACATAGAGACACACAAAGACCCATAGAGATACACAGAGACCCACAGAGATACACAGAGACACACAGAGACCCATAGAGATACACAGAGACACATAGAGATACACAGAGACACACAGAGACCCATAGAGATACACAGAGACACACAGAGATACACAGAGACACACAGAGATACATAGAGACACACAGAGATACATAGAGACACACAGAGACCCATAGAGATACACAGAGACACACAGAGATACACAGAGACACACAGAGATACATAGAGACACACAGAGACCCATAGAGATACACAGAGACACACAGAGATACACAGAGATACACAGAGACACACAGAGACCCATAGAGATACACAGAGACACACAGAGACACACAGAGACCCATAGAGATACATAGAGACACACAGACCCATAGATACATAGAGACACACAGAGACCCATAAAGACCCATAGAGACACACAGAGACCCATAAAGACCCATAGAGATACACAGAGACCCATAAAGACCCATAAAGATACACAGGTACCTGTAGAGATACACACAGAGACACACAGAGACCTGTAGAGATACACAGAAACCTGTAGAGATACACACAGAAACACACAGAGACCCATAGAGACAACACAGAGACCCATAAAGACCCACAGAGACACACAC
>NW_027620494.1:15000-17483 GCF_964198595.1 Lampetra fluviatilis | reverse complement strand
TTGGAGTGAGTGGCCACGCGTATCAGAAGAAAAAAAGTCTTCCAGTGAAAAGCGCCGCGTTTCAACGGCGCGCGCGAAAATCCCAGCGGGATGCAAGTCAAACGAACACGTATTCCTCCTGCGAGGGAGCTGGTAGGAACGTTGTCGGGTTGCTCGGTCAGTGGCCTGCAGGGTCAACGGCCAGGGCGTGGTGTGTTCCGCAAATATGGCCGACTGTGAGGGCGGGCACAAGCCGGCGTGAGTAGGTGAAACGTTGAGTTTTATAAGGGCACCCACGGGGTGACCAGCCCCTCCCCACCCCCAGCCCCGTTGAGTTTTATAAGGGCACCCACGGGGTGACCAGCCCCTCCCCACCCAGCCCCACCCCTCCCACCCCCCACCCAGCCCCACCCTCCCCACCCAGCCCCACCCCTCCCACCCCCACCCAGCCCCACCCTCCCCACCCAGCCCCTCCCCTCCCACCCCCACCCAGCCCCTCCCCACCCTCCAAACCAGCCCCTCCTCACCCAGCCCCACCCCCCACCCTCCCCACCCAGCCCCTCCCCACCCTCCCCACCCAGCCCCACCTTCCCCACCCAGCCCCACCCTCCCCTCCCCACCCTCCCCACCCAGCCCCACCCCTCCCATTTTTGGATGCACGACGGACGGACACAATAATCCCCTGTGGGCTGGTGGAACCAGTGGGTTCCTACCAGTATAACAAGCTGCCTGGCTTGTTATACAAGCCAGGCAGCTTGTATATGCCGCAGTCACTATCCCTGCCTGCGAATCCATCCCGGCTTGAACCAGGGCTCGATGCTTTTTGCGAGGAGCTCACGGAACTCTGAAAGGTTCCGGGTGCAGTCCCATCGGCGAGCTCCTCCGGCAGGCGAGGCTGCGTTTGGCTGGGTCAGGTAGCAGCCACCGCATGCCCAGCCACCACATGCCCAGCCACCGCATGCCCAGCCACCGCATGGCCAAGCAGCTTCTGTGTGGCCGGATCGAGGGGGCTAAACGGACGCGGCACGGGCTAGAGAAGAGATGGAGTGATGTGGTACAGGAGGACGTGGAGCTGAGTGGACTTGCCGATGACTGGTACCAGCGGTGTCAAGATCGGCCTCAGTGGAGGAGGCTCGTGAAGGACGCTACTGGGCAGTTGGAGGCAGTCGCCCTCCAACGACAACGGAGGGCGGAGGAGCGACGCTCACAACAACGAGCGGAGCGCCGGGTGGCTAAAGCACAGCAAGTTGGTGCAGTAGGGGGCACAGGTGGTGCATCAGTCAGTCATCTCGGTCATCTCAGTCAGTCGACCCGTGGCACCTGCTGGGTCTGCCCCGTGACCTCCTTAGAGCAGCGTCGCCTCAGTGATGTGGTCACGTTACCGCCACTTAGTGTCTGTTTGTCCTGGGCCTCCCCTAGGTCGACTCAGCCTCAAATTAGTAAACCGGTGCGGTGTGTGAAAATCGCCACTGGGGAGACAAAGGCGGCCGGGCGTGGCGCTGGCCACCCACCCCCCTCGTGTGCCGTCCCGGCCTTCGTAGATGCTGCTCGCTAACGGCACTTGCCCCTACAGTCTGTTAAGGCTACACGGGGGACCTTTGTGTCTGTGTGTGCGCGTCACAGACTCGCTGGTGGACAAGAAAGGGCGTATCCTGGTGCCGGGCCTCTATGAGCAGGTCGCCCCGCTGAGCGCAGAGGAGGAGGCCTCATACAGAGACATCGACTTCTGCCCAGAGACCTTCCGGAAGGACCTGGGGGCAAGCCGTCTCCTCCACCTCAGCAAGGCACGCTCGCTCGCTCAGTCACTCGCTCGCTCGCTCAGTCGTTCGCTCGCTCGCTCACTCAGTCACTCGCTCGCTCGCTCAGTCACTCGCTCAGTCACTCGCTCGCTCGCTCACTCACTCGCTCAGTCACTCACTCAGTCACTCAGTCACTCGCTCAGTCACTCGCTCGCTCGCTCAGTCACTCGCTCAGTCACTCGCTCGCTCGCTCAGTCACTCGCTCAGTCACTCACTCAGTCGCTCACTCACTCGCTCGCTCAGTCGTTCGCTCGCTCAGTCACTCAGTCACTCGCTCAGTCGCTCGCTCGCTCACTCACTCACTCACTCGCTCAGTCACTCGCTCGCTCACTCACTCACTCGCTCAGTCACTCAGTTACTCAGTCACTCGCTCAGTCACTCGCTCGCTCGCTCAGTCACTCGCTCAGTCACTCACTCACTCGCTCGCATACTCACTCATTCACTCGCTCACTCAGTCACTCACTCGCTCACTCACTCGCCCGTTCATCCACCAACTCACCTCCTCGCTCACTCACCTCCTCGCTCACTTACTCACTCACTCGTCTGTTCATCCACCAACTCACGCGCTCACCCACCCACTCGCTCACCCATTTATCCAATAGCTCACCCACCCACTGGCTCACTCACCAACTCATCCGCTTTTTGTCTTGTGTGCGTGTGTGCATGTGTGTGCGTGCGTGTGCGTGCGTGTGTGCATGTGTGTGC
>NW_027620494.1:0-7500 GCF_964198595.1 Lampetra fluviatilis | reverse complement strand
ATACACACACACCATACACACACAGACACACACACACAGACATACACACACACCATACACACACACACAGCACACACACACAGACACACACACACACCGCACACATACACATACACACCATACACACACACCATACACACACACCGCACACACACAGACACACACACACACCATACACACACACACAGACACACACACACAGACATACACACACACACACCATACACACACACACAGACACACACCGCACACATACACATACACACCATACACACACACACCGCACACACACAGACACACACACAGACACACACACACAGACACACACCGCACACACACACAGACACACACACACAGACACACACACACAGACACACACCGCACACACACACAGACACACACACACACACACCGCACACATACACATACACACATACACACATACACATACACACACACACACAGACACACACACACATACATACACCGCACGCACATACACATACACCATACAGACACACATACACCATACAGACACACACCGCACACACACACATACACACACATACACACATACACACACACACAGACACACACACACGCCGCACACACACACACACAGCACTACGCTGCACACACACACACCGTACACACACACACCGCACACACAGACGCACACATACACACGCTCACACACGCAACGCATGCATGCACACACACCGCACACACACTCACCGCGCACACACACACTGCACACCACACACACACACACAGCTCTACGCTGCACACACACACACCGCACACACACACACATCACTACGCTACACACACAGACACCACACACACACAGATACTACGTGACACACACACACACACAGACACCGCACACACACACACAGCACACCACACACACACAGATACTACGCGACACACACACACACAGACACCGCGCACACACACACACATCACTACGCTACACACACACACACAGACACCGCACACACACACACACACAGATACTACGCGACACACACACACACACTCACCGCGCACACACACACTGCACACCACACACACACACAGCTCTACGCTGCACACACACACACCGCACACACACACACATCACTACGCTACACACACACACACCGCACACACACACACAGCACACCACACACACACAGATACTACGCGACACACACACACCGCAGGTCAATGGTTGATTGGTCTAGAGACGTCACGTGACTTCTGCCCTCTGACCCCTCCCCCAGCACCAACTACGTGGAGGGCACCAAGCTGATGGGCGCATACCTGCACGAGCTGTCCCAGCTGCAGTGACCACCACCACCAACACCAACACCACCACCACCAACAACAACACCAACACCGCCACCACCAACAACAACACCAACACCGCCACCACCAACAACAACACCAACACCGCCACCACCACCAACAACAACAACACCAACACCGCCACCACCACCAACATCACCAACACCACCAACACCACCGCCACCAACAACACCACCACCAACACCACCACCAACACCACCACCAACACCACCAACACCACCTCCACCACCATCACCAACACCTCCACCACCACCAACACCACCAACACCGCCACCACCAACACCACCACCACCAAAACCACCACCACCACTAACACCGCCACCACCAACACCACCACCACCAAAACCACCACCAACACCACTAACACCACCACCACCACCAACACCAACAACACCACCACCTCCACCACCACCTCCTCACTAATCACTCCTCGCCGCAACCACCACCACCACCAACACCACCACCACCTTCTCGTCTCACCACCACCACCTCGCGTCAACACCTCCACCACCACCACCACCTCATCTCACCACCTCCACCACCTCCACGCCTCAACCACCACAACCTCCACCACCACCACCTCGTCTCACCTCCACCACCTCGCCTCAACCACCACCACCACCTCCACCACCACCTCCACCACCTCCACCACCTCGCCTCAACCACCACCACCACCACCTCCACCACCTCCACCACCTCGCCTCAACCACCACCACCACCTCCACCACCACCTCCACCACCTCCACCACCTCGCCTCAACCACCACCACCACCACCTCCACCACCTCCACCACCTCGCCTCAACCACCACCACCACCTCCACCACCACCTCCACCACCTCCACCACCTCGCCTCAACCACCACCACCACCACCTCCACCACCACCTCCACCACCTCCACCACCTCGCCTCAACCACCACCACCACCAACACCACCTCCACCACCTCCACCACCTCGCCTCAACCACCACCTCCACCACCACCTCCACCACCTCCACCACCTCGCCTCAACCACCACCACCAACACCACCTCCACCACCACTAACACCACCACCACCACCACCACCTCGCCTCAACAACCACCACCACCACCACCACCACCTCCTCTTCGTCTTAACGAAGCGCCAACCACAGCACCCACCACTCCCCGCACCAGCACACAAAGGCGGAAGCCCCCCTCCCCCCGTGTAGCCTTCACAGACTGTAGGGGCAAGTGCTGTTAGCGAGCACCTATGAAGGCCGGCACGGCACACGAGGGGGTGGGTGGCCAGCACCACGCCCGGCCGCCTTTGTCTCCCCAGTGGCGATGTTCACTACACACCGCACCAGGTTACTCATTTGAGGCCGAGTCGACCTAGGGGAGGCCCAGGACCGGTTCAGATAATCGTCACTGATGGTGTTGGCCGTGAGCAGGAATCGAACTCGGGTCGCCGGGTTCATAGCGCAGCATAGCGCTAATCACTGCACCACCGCTCCCCATCCACACACGCACACACATACGTACACACGCACACACGTACACACGCACACGTACACGCACACACGTACACACGCACACGTACACGCACACACGTACACACGCACACGTACACGCACACACGTACACACGCACACGTACACACACACACGTACACACGCACACGTACACGCACACACGTACACACGCACACGTACACACACACACGCACACACACACGCACACACGTACACACGCACACGTACACGTACACACACACACGTACACACACACACGCACACGTACACACGCACACGTACACACACACGTACACACACACACACACACGTACACACACACACGCGTACACACACACACACACACGTACACACACACGTACACACACACACGCACACATACACACGCACACGTACACACACACGCGTACACACACACGTACACACACACACGCACACACACACGCGTACACACACACACGTACACAAACACGCGCACACACACACGTACACACACACGCACACACACACACGTGCACACACACACGTACACACACACACGTACACACACACACGTACACACACGTACACATACGTACACACACACACGCACACACACATGTACACACACACGCACACGTACACACGCACACGTACACACGCACACGTACACACACACACGTACACACACACACGCACACGTACACACGCACACGTACACACGCACACGTACACACATACGTACACACACACACGCACACACATGCCCATCACCAGGGTGATTGAAACTGGTTGATGCGCTGGGTCTCGTCGTGTTGGTTGGGAGTGCAATCATCGCAATCATCACAATCATCACAATCATCACGCTCACCGTTATCATCATCACAATCATCACAATCATCGCAATCATCACAATCATCACAATCATCACGCTCACCGTTATCATCATCACAATCATCGCAATAATCACAATCATCACAATCATCACAATCATCACGCTCACCGTTATCATCATCACAATCATCGCAATCATCACAATCATCACAATCACCGTTATCATCATCACAATCACAGAATAGGGATTTTCCACTTTTTTCTGGCAAAACAAAACTGACACCTTTTTTTACAAGGAGTCATGTTTGCATAGACCACAATACCTGCAGCCATAATGCAAACAACAAAAAACACAACTCTGATAATGTATGCACTGTCCTTGAAGTTGATTGGTCCACACCCGAGACAGCTTTCCTCAGAGCCTAGTCTCACATGGTCCTTGAAGTTGATTGGTCCACACCCGAGACAGCTTTCCTTAGAGCCTAGTCTCACATGGTCCTTGAAGTTGATTGGTCCACACCCGAGACAGCTTTCCTTAGAGCCTAGTCTCACATGGTGTTGGACCAGATGACGCCAAAAGGCGCACAACTCAAAGACAACGCACCATCAGAGTATGAGAGCTCGGGGTCAAGCATTTACACCATTGGAACCTCATTTTGTTTACTGGCAAATGAGGTTCCAATGGTGTAAACACTCTGATAGTTTATGCACGCTCCTTGAAACTGATTGGTCCACACCAGACGACAGCTTTCTTTTGAGCCTCATCTCAAACGGTGTTAGACCAGAGGGCGAAAACAAAACCCCCATCCTCATATTTTGGTACTGGCAAAGGAGGTCTCATGATGAACCATCAAAATCACAATCATCCCAATCATCCCAATCGACATCAACATATTCATCATCGCAATCATAATCATCATCATCACAATCAATCATCGTCATTGCAATCATCATCATCACCACCACAATCATAATCATCCCAATCGACATCAACATATTCATCATCGCAATCATAATCATCATCATCACAATCAATCATCGTCATGGCAATCATCATCATCATCACCACAATCATAATCATCCCAATCGACATCAACATATTCATCATCGCAATCATAATCATCATCATCATCACAATCAATCATCGTCATTGCAATCATCATCATCACCACCACAATCATAATCATCACAATTAACATAATCAACGGATGGTGTCGTCGCAAGGGCTTGTGGGTAATCAACTATCAATGGTCAGGCCGGGGTCAGGCCGGGGTCAGGCCGGGGTCAAGCCGGGGTCATGCCGGGGTCAGCCCGGGGTTGGATCTCCGCTTTGCCGGTTTTTTTTGGCGCTGCTGCTGCTGCTGTGATTGATTTGGCTCGCAGAATGATTACAGGTGACATTGATTTCCACTGACGTCTCTCTCTCTGTGTGTGTGTGTGTGTCGCAGTGTGTGTGTGGGGAGCGGTGTGTGTGTGTGGGGAGCGGTGTGTGTGTGTCGCAGTGTGTGTGTGTGGGGAGCGGTGTGTGTGTGTGTGTCGCGGTGTGTGTGTGTGGGGAGCGGTGTGTGTGTGTGGGGAGCGGTGTGTGTGTGTGTGGGGAGCGGTGTGTGTGTGTGTGTGGGGAGCGGTGTGTGTGTGTGTGGGGAGCGGTGTGTGTGTGTGTGGGGAGCGGTGTGTGTGTGTGTGGGGAGCGGTGTGTGTGTGTGTGTGTGTGGGGAGCGGTGTGTGTGTGTGTGTGGGGAGCGGTGTGTGTGTGTGTGGGGAGCGGTGTGTGTGTGTGGGGAGCGGTGTGTGTGTGGGGAGCGGTGTGTGTGTGTGTGTGGGGAGCGGTGTGTGTGTGTGTGTGGGGAGTGGTGTGTGTGTGTGTGTGTGGGGGGAGCGGTGTGTGTGTGTGTGTGGGGAGCGGTGTGTGTGTGTGTGTGGGGAGTGGTGTGTGTGTGTGGGGAGCGGTGTGTGTGTGTGTGTGGGGAGCGGGGTGTGTGTGTGTGTGGGGAGCGGTGTGTGTGTGTGGGGAGTGGTGTGTGTGTGGGGAGCAGTGTGTGTGTGTGTGTGGGGAGAGGTGTGTGTGTGTGTGTGGGGAGCGGTGTGTGTGTGTGGGGAGCGGTGTGTGTGTGGGGAGCGGTGTGTGTGTGGGGAGCGGTGTGTGTGTGGGGAGCGGTGTGTGTGTGTGGGGAGTGGTGTGTGTGTGTGTGGGGAGCGGTGTGTGTGTGGGGAGCGGTGTGTGTGTGTGTGGGGAGTGGTGTGTGTGTGTGTGTGTGGGGAGCGGTGTGTGGGGAGCGGTGTGTGTGTGTCGCAGTGTATGTGTGTGTTTGGGGAGCGGTGTGTGTGTGTGTGTGTCGCGGTGTGTGTGTGTGGGGAGCGGTGTGTGTGTGTGGGGAGCGGTGTGTGTGTGTGGAGCGGTGTGTGTGTGTGTGTGTGGGGAGCGGTGTGTGTGTGTGTGTGGGGAGCGGTGTGTGTGTGTGGGGAGCGGTGTGTGTGTGTGTGGGGAGCGGTGTGTGTGTGTGTGGGGAGCGGTGTGTGTGTGTGTGGGGAGCGGTGTGTGTGTGTGGGGAGCGGTGTGTGTGTGGGGAGCGGTGTGTGTGTGTGTGTGGGGAGCGGTGTGTGTGTGTGTGGGGAGCGGTGTGTGTGTGTGTGTGGGGAGCGGTGTGTGTGTGTGTGTGTGGGGAGCGGTGTGTGTGTGTGTGTGTGGGGAGTGGTGTGTGTGTGTGTGGGGAGTGGTGTGTGTGTGTGTGGGGAGCGGTGTGTGTGTGGGGAGCGGTGTGTGTGTGTGTGGGGAGCGGTGTGTGTGTGTGTGTGGGGAGCGGTGTGTGTGTGTGTGTGTGGGGAGTGGTGTGTGTGTGTGGAGCGGTGTGTGTGTGTGTGTGGGGAGCGGTGTGTGTGTGGGGAGCGGTGTGTGTGTGTGTGTGTGGGGAGCGGTGTGTGTGTGTGTGTGTGGGGAGCGGTGTGTGTGTGTGTTTGGGGAGCGGTGTGTGTGTGTGTGTCGCGGTGTGTGTGTGTGGGGAGCGGTGTGTGTGTGTGGGGAGCGGTGTGTGTGTGTGGAGCGGTGTGTGTGTGTGTGTGTGGGGAGCGGTGTGTGTGTGTGTGTGGGGAGCGGTGTGTGTGTGTGGGGAGCGGTGTGTGTGTGTGTGGGGAGCGGTGTGTGTGTGTGTGTGGGGAGCGGTGTGTGTGTGTGTGGGGAGCGGTGTGTGTGTGTGGGGAGCGGTGTGTGTGTGGGGAGCGGTGTGTGTGTGTGTGTGGGGAGCGGTGTGTGTGTGTGTGGGGAGCGGTGTGTGTGTGTGTGTGTGGGGAGCGGTGTGTGTGTGTGTGTGTGGGGAGCGGTGTGTGTGTGTGTGTGTGGGAGTGGTGTGTGTGTGTGTGGGGAGTGGTGTGTGTGTGTGTGGGGAGCGGTGTGTGTGTGGGGAGCGGTGTGTGTGTGTGTGGGGAGCGGTGTGTGTGTGTGTGTGGGGAGCGGTGTGTGTGTGTGTGTGTGGGGAGTGGTGTGTGTGTGTGTGGGAGCGGTGTGTGTGTGTGTGTGGGGAGCGGTGTGTGTGTGTGTGGGGAGCGGTGTGTGTGTGTGTGTGTGGGGAGCGGTGTGTGTGTGTGTGTGGGGAGCGGTGTGTGTGTGTGTGGGGAGCGGTGTGTGTGTGTGTGTGTGGGGAGCGGTGTGTGTGTGTGTGTGTGGGGAGCGGTGTGTGTGTGTGTGTGGGGAGCGGTGTGTGGGTGTGTGTGGGGAGCGGTGTGTGTGTGTGTGTGGGGAGCGGTGTGTGTGTGTGTGTGGGGAGCGGTGTGTGTGTGTGTGTGGGGAGTGGTGTGTGTGTGTGTGTGGGGAGCGGTGTGTGTGTGTGTGTGGGGGAGCGGTGTGT
>NW_027620493.1:35000-51267 GCF_964198595.1 Lampetra fluviatilis | reverse complement strand
ATCAACAACATCATCATCATCAACAACATCAACAACATCATCAACATCAACAACATCATCATCATCATCAACAACATCACCAACATCATCAACATCAACAACATCATCATCATCACCAACATCACCAACATCATCAACATCATCAACAACATCATCATCATCAACATCAACATCACCAACATCATCATCATCATCAACAACATCATCATCATCAACATCAACAACATCATCAACATCATCAACATCATCATCATCATCAACATCATCAACATCATCAACAACATCATCAACATCAACAACATCATCATCATCATCAACATCATCAACAACATCAACAACATCATCAACATCAACAACATCATCATCATCATCAACATCATCAACAACATCAACAACATCATCAACATCAACAACATCATCAACATCATCAACATCATCATCAACATCATCAACATCATCAACAACATCATCATCATCAACATCATCAACAACATCAACAACATCATCAACATCAACAACATCATCATCATCATCAACAACATCACCAACATCATCAACATCAACAACATCATCATCATCACCAACATCATCAACATCATCAACAACATCATCATCAACAACATCAACAACATCATCAACATCATCATCATCACCAACATCACCAACATCATCAACATCATCAACAACATCATCATCAACAACATCAACAACATCATCAACATCAACAACATCATCATCATCATCACCAACATCACCAACATCATCAACATCATCAACAACATCATCATCAACATCATCATCAACATCATCATCAACATCATCATCAACATCATCATCAACAACATCAACATCATCATCAACATCATCAACATCATCATCAACATCATCAACATCATCATCAACATCCTCCCCCACTCCCCCCCACTCCCCCCCCTCCCCCCACCACCCACTCCCCCCCCACCCCCCCCCACTCCCCCCCACTCACCCACCCACCCCCCCCCACCCGCCCACCCCCGCCCACCCCCCCACCCCGCCCACCCGCCCACCCGCCCACCCGCCCACCCGCCCACCCGCCCCACCCACCCGCCCACCCCGCCCACGCCGCCACACCGCCCACCCGCCCACCCGCCCACCCGCCCACCCGCCCACCCGCCCCACCCGCCCACCTCCCCACCCACTCACCCACCCCACCCACTCACTCACTCACCCACTCACCCACCCACTCACCCACTCACCCACCCACTCACCCACCCACTCACCCACACCACTCACCCACTCACCCACTCACTCACCCACCCACTCACCCACTCACTCACCCACTCACCCACCCACTCACCCACCCACTCACCCACTCACTCACCCACCCACCCACCCACTCACCCACCCCACCCACTCACCCCACCCACCCACTCACCCACCCACCCACCCACTCACTCACTCACCCACCCACTCACCCCACTCACCCACCCACCCACCCACCCACCCACTCACTCACCCACCCACCCACCCACCCACCCACTCACCACCCACCCACCCACCCACCCACCCACCCACTCACCCACCCACTCACCCACCCACCCACCCACCCACTCACTCCCCCACTCACCCACTCACCCACCCACTCACTCACCCACTCACCCACCCACTCACCCACCCACTCACCCACTCACTCACCCACCCACCCACTCACCCACCCACCCACTCACCCACCCACCCACTCACCCACCCACCCACTCACCCACCCACCCACCCACCCACCCACTCACTCACTCACCCACCCACTCACCCACTCACCCACCCACCCCACCCACCCACTCACTCACCCACCCACCCACCCACTCACCCACCCACCCACCCACTCACCCACCCACTCACCCACCCACCCACCCACCCACTCACTCCCCCACTCACCCACTCACCCACCCACTCACTCACCCACTCACCCACCCACTCACCCACTCACCCACCCACCCACCCACCCACCCACTCACCCACCCACTGACCCACCCACCCACCCACCCACTCACCCACCCACTCACCCACCCACCCACCCACTCACCCACCCACTCACTCCCCCACTCACCCACTCACCCACTCACCCACCCACTCACCCACTCACCCACCCACCCACCCACCCACTCACCCACCCACCCACTCACCCACCCACCCACCCACTCACCCACCCACCCACTCACCCACCCCACCCACCCACCCACCCACTCACCCACCCACCCACCCACTCACCCACTCACCCACCCACTCACCCACTCACCCACCCACCCACCCACCCACTCACCCACCCACCCACCCACTCACCCACCCACTCACAAGGTCTCTGTGTAGCACCCAGTTCGAGTGGAGGTAGTGGATCCCATCGAGGATCTGGTACAGGAGGCTCTCCCCCCCCACTCCCCCCACTCCCCCCCCACTCCCCCCCCACTCCCCCCCACTCACCCACCCACTCACCCACCCACTCACCCACTCACCCACCCACCCACCCACTCACCCACCCACCCACCCACTCACCCACCCACTCACCCACCCACTCACCCACCCACTCACCCACTCACCCACCCACCCACTCACTCACTCACCCACTCACCCACCCACCCACTCAATCACCCACTCACCCACCCACTCACCCACCTACTCACCCACCCACTCACCCACCCACTCACCCACCCACTCACCCACCCACTCACCCACCCACTCACCCACCCACTCACCCACCCACTCACAAGGTCTCTGTGTAGCACCCAGTTCGAGTGGAGGTAGTGGATCCCATCGAGGATCTGGTACAGGAGGCTCTCCCCCCCCACTCCCCCCACTCCCCCCCCCACTCCCCCCCCACTCACCCACCCACTCACCCACCCACTCACCCACTCACCCACCCACCCACTCACCCACTCACCCACCCACCCACTCACTCACTCACCCACCCACCCACCCACTCACCCACCCACTCACCCACCCACTCACCCACCCACTCACCCACTCACCCACCCACCCACTCACTCACTCACCCACTCACCCACCCACCCACCCACCCACCCACCCACTCACCCACCCACCCACCCACTCACCCACTCACCCACCCACCCACTCACCCACCCACCCACTCACCCACCCACTCACCCACCCACTCACCCACCCACTCACCCCCCCACTCACAAGGTCTCTGTGTAGCACCCAGTTCGAGTGGAGGTAGTGGATCCCATCGAGGATCTGGTACAGGAGGCTCTTGACCATCCCACGGGGCAGCTGGACGGGCTTTTTGTTGGCCTTGGAGGCACGGTGGAACTTGATGATGTGCTAGCAACAACAACAACCGAAACAACAACAACAATAATCAGCACAACAACAACAACTCACTCAGTCACTCACTCAGTCACTTAGTCACTGAACCAATCACTCACTCAGCCACTCACTCACTCAGCCACTCACTAACTCAGTCATTCACTCACTCAGTCATTCACTCACTCAGTCATTCACTCACTCAGCCACTCAGTCACTCAGCCACTCACTCACTCAGTCATTCACTCACTCAGCCACTCACTCACTCACTCAGCCACTCACTCAGCCACTCAGTCACTCAGCCACTCACTCAGCCACTCACTCACTCAGCCACTCACTCACTCAGCAACTCACTCAGCCACTCACTCACTCAGTCATTCACTCACTCAGCCACTCACTCACTCAGTCATTCACTCACTCAGCCACTCAGTCACTCAGCCACTCACTCACTCAGTCATTCACTCACTCAGCCACTCACTCACTCACTCAGCCACTCACTCAGCCACTCAGTCACTCAGCCACTCACTCAGCCACTCACTCACTCACTCAGCAACTCACTCAGCCACTCAGTCACTCACTCAGCCACTCACTCACACTCACTCTCACTCACACACGCAGCCACTCACTCAGCCACTCATTCACCCACTCACTCACTCCAGCCACTCACTCACACACTCACTCACTCACTGACTCACTCACTCACACTCACTCACACACTCACTCATTCACCCACTCACTCACTCAGCCACTCACTCACTCACACACTCACTCACTCACTGACTCACTCACTCAGCCACTCACTTACTCACACACTCACACACTCACTGACTCACTCACTCACTGACTCACTCACTCAGCCACTGACTCACTGACTCACTCACTCAGCCACTCACTCACTTACACACTCACTGACTCACTCACTCACTGACTCACTCACTCACACTCACTCACACACTCACTCACACTCACTCACACACTCACTCATTCACCCACTCACTCACTCAGCCACTCACTCACTCACTCACACACTCACTCACTCACTCAGCCATTCACTTACTCACACACTCACACACTCACTGACTCACTCACTCACTGACTCACTCACTCAGCCACTGACTCACTTACTCACTCACTCAGTCACTCACTCACTTACACACTCACTGACTCACTCACTGACTCACTCACTCACTCAGCCACTCACTCACTCACTCACACACTCACTCACTCACTCAGCCACTCACTCACTCACTCAGCCACTCACACACTCACTGACTCACTCACTCACTGACTCACTCACCCACCCACTCACTCACTCACTTACCCACCCACCCACCCACTCACTCACTCACTTACCCACTCACTCACCCACCCACCCACCCACCCACCCACCCACTCACTCACCCACCCACTCACCCACCCACCCACCCACTCACCCACCCACCCACTCACTCACTCACCCACCCACCCACCCACTCACCCACCCACCCACTCACTCACCCACCCACCCACTCACCCACCCACCCACTCACCCACCCACCCACTCACCCACCCACCCACCCACCCACTCACCCACTCACTCACTCACTGACTCACTCACTCACTCACACACTTACTGACTCACTCACCCACTCACCCACTCACCCACTCACCCACCCACTCACCCACCCACTCACCCACCCACCCACTCACCCACCCACCCACTCATCCACTCACCCACTCACCCACCCACCCACTCACCCACCCACCCACTCACTCACCCACCCACTCACCCACCCACCCACCCACCCACTCACCCACCCACCCACCCACTCACCCACCCACCCACCCACTCCACCCACTCACCCACTCACTCACCACTCACCCACCCACCCACCCACCCCACCCACTCACCACTCACCCACCCACCCACCCACTCACCCACCCACCACCCACCCACCCACCCACTCACCCACACACCCACTCACCCACCACCCACCCACTCACCCCCCACCCACCCACTCACTCACCCACCCACTCACCCACTCACCCACCCACCCACCCACCCACTCACTCACCCACCCACCCACCCACTCACCCACCACCCACCCACCCACCCACCCACCCACACACTCACTCACTCACCCATCCACCCACTCACCCACCCACCCACTCACCCACCCACCCACTCACCCACCCACCCCACCCACCCACCCACTCACTCACTCACCCACCCACCCACTCACCCACTCACCCACTCACTCACCCACCCACCCACTCACCCACCCACTCACTCACCGACCCACTCACCCACCCACTCACACACCCACTCACCCCACCACTCACCCACCCACCCACCCACCCACTCACCCACTCACCCACCCACTCACCCACCCACTCACCCACTCACCCCACCCACTCACCCACCCACTCACCCACTCACCCACCCACTCACCCACCCACCCACCCACTCACCCACCCACTCACCCACCCACTCACCCACCCACTCACCCACCCACCCACCCACCCACTCACCCACCCACCCACCCACCCACCCACTCACCCACTCACCCACCCACTCACCCACCCACTCACCCACCCACTCACCCACCCACCCACCCACCCACTCACCCACCCACCCCCCACCCACTCACCCACCCACCCACCTCACTCACCACCACCCACCACCACCCACCCACCCACCCACTCACCCACCCACCCACTCACCCACTCACCCACCCACCCCTCACCCACCCACTCACCCACTCACCCACCCACCCACTCACCCACCCACCACCCACCCACCCACCCACCCCACCCACTCACTCACCCACTCACTCACCACTCACCCACCCACTCACCACTCACCCACCCACTCACCCACCCACCCACTCACCCACCCACCCACCCACCCACCCACTCACCCACCCACCCACTCACCCACCCACCCACTCACCCCACCCCACCCACCCACCCACCCCACCCACCCACCCACCCACCCACCCCACTCACCACCCACCACTCACCCACACCCACTCACTCACCACCCACTCACCCACTCACTCACCCACCCACTCACCCACTCACCCACCCACCCACCCACCCACTCACCCACCCACCACACCCACCCACTCACCCACCCACCCACCCACCCACCCACTCACTCACCCACCCACCCACTCACCCACCCACCCACTCACCCACCCACCCACTCACCCACTCACCCACCCACTCACCCACCCACCCACCCACCCACCCACTCACCCACCCACCCACCCACCCACCCACTCACCCACCCACCCACTCACCCACCCACCCACCCACCCACTCACCCCACTCACCCACTCACTCACCCACCCACCCACCCACCCACTCACCACCCACTCACCCACCCACCCACCCACCCACCCACTCACCCACCCACTCACCCACTCACTCACCCACCCACCCACCCACTCACCCTCTCACTCACCCACCCACCCCACCCACTCACCCACCCACTCACCCACCCACCCACCCACTCACCCACCCACCCACCCACCCACCCACCCACTCACCCACCCACCCACCCACCCACTCACCCACTCACCCACCCACCCACCCACCCACTCACCCACTCACTCACTCACCCACCCACCCACCCACCCACCCACCCACTCACCCACCCACCCACCCACTCACCCACCCACCCACTCACTCACCCACCCACTCACCCACCCACTCACCCACCCACTCACTCACTCACCCACCCACTCACCCACCCACCCACCCACTCACCCACCCACCCACTCACCTAACCCACTCACCCACCCACTCACCCACTCACTCACCCACCCACCCACCCACTCACCCTCTCACTCACCCACCCACCCACTCACCCACCCACCCACCCACTCACCCACCCACCCACCCACCCACCCACTCACCCACCCACTCACTCACCCACCCCACTCACTCACCCACCCACTCACCCACCCACTCACCCACCCACTCACTCACCCACCCACTCACCCACCCCACCCACTCACCCACCCACTCACCCACCCACTCACCCACCCACCCACTCACCCACCCACTCACCCACTGACTCACCCACCCACCCACTCACCCACCCACTCACCCACTCACTCACTCACCCACCCACTCACCCACCCACTCACCCACTCACCCCACCCACCCACCCACTCACCCACTCACCCACCCACCCACCCACTCACCCCACTCACCCCCACCCACCCCACCCACCCACTCACCCACCCCACCCACCCACCCACTCACTCACCCACTCACCCACTCACCCACTCACTCACTGACTCACTCACTCACACACTTACTGACTCACTCACTCACTCACTCACCCACCCACCCACCCACTCACCCACCCACTCACCCACTCACCCACCCACCCACCCACCCACTCACCCACCCACTCACCCACTCACCCACCCACTCACCCCACCCACCCCACCACCCACCCCACCCACTCACCCACCCACTCACCCACCACCCACCCACTCACCCCACCCACTCACCCACCCACCCACCCACCCACTCACCCACCCACACACCCACCCACCCACTCACCCACCCCACTCACCCACTCACTCACCCACCCACTCACCCACCCCACTCACTCACCCACCACCCACCCACCCACCCACTCACCCACCCACTCACCCACCCACCCACCCACCCCACCACCCACCCCACCACTCACCCACCCACTCACCCACCCACTCACCCACCCACTCACCCACTCACCCACCCACTCACCCACCCCACCCACTCACCCACCACCCACCCACCCACCTCACTCACCCACTCACCCACCCACTCACCCACCCACTCACCCCACCACCCACCCACTCACCCCACCCACCCACTCACCCACCACCCCACCCACTCACCCACCCCACCCACCCACCCACTCACCCACCCACTCACCCACCCACCCACTCACCCACCCACCACCCACTCACTCACCCAACTCACCCACTCACTCACCCACCCACTCACCCACCCACTCACTCCACTCCACTCACCCACCCACCCACCCCCCACCCACCTCCCCACCACTCACCCACCCACCCACTCACCCACTCACCCACCCCACCCACTCACCTCACCCACCTCACCCACCCACTCACCCACCCACTCACCCACTCACCCACCCACTCACCCACCCACCCACTCACCCACTCACCCACCCACCCACTCACCACCCACTCACCCACCCACTCACCCACCCACTCCACCCACTCACCCACCCACTCACCACCCACCCACTCACCCACCACCCACACACCACTCACCCACTCACCCACCCACTCACCCACCCACTCACCCACTCACCCACCCACTCACCCCCACTCACCCACCCACCACCCCCCACCCCTCACCCCCACCCACCCACTCACCCACCCACACCCCACCCACCCCCCACCCACTCACCACTCACCCACCCACCCACTCACTCACCCACCCACTCACCCACTCACCCACCCACCCACTCACTCACCCACCCACCCACTCACCCACCCACCCACCCACTCACCCACCACCCACCACTCACCACCCACTCACCACCCACCCACCCACTCACCCACCCACCCACCCACCCACCCACTCACCCACTCACTCACCCACCCACTCACCCACCCACTCACCCACCCACCCACTCACTCACCCACCCACTCACCCACTCACCCACCCACCCACTCACTCACCCACCCACCCACTCACCCACCCCACCCACTCACTCACCCACCCACTCACCCACTCACCCACCCACCCACTCACTCACCCACCCCACCCACTCACCCACCCACCCACTCACCCACCCACTCACCCACCCACCCACTCACCCACCCACTCACCCACCCACTCACACCACTCACCCACTCACCCACTCACTCACCCACCCACTCACCCACTCACCCACCCACCCACTCACTCACCCACCCACCCACTCACCCACCCACCCACTCACCCACCCACTCACCCACCCACTCACCCACCCACCCACTCACCCACCCACTCACCCACTCACCCACCCACCCACCCACTCACTCACCCACTCACCCACCCACCCACTCACGCACTCACTCACTCACCCACCCACCCACTCACCCACCCACCCACTCACCCACCCACCCACCCACTCACCCACCCACCCACTCACCCACTCACCCACCCACTCACTCACCCACCCACCCACTCACCCACCCACTCACCCACTCACCCACCCACCCACCCACCCACTCACCCACCCACCCACCCACCCACTCACCCACCCACCCACTCACTCACCTACTCACCCACCCACCCACCCACTCACCTACTCACCCACCCACTCACCCACCCCACTCACCCACCCACCCACTCACCCACCCACCCACTCACTCACTCACCCACTCACCCACCCACTCACTCACCCACCCCACTCACCCACTCACCCACCCACTCACCCACCCACTCACCCACCCACTCACCCACTCACCCACTCACCCACCCACCCACCCACCCACCCACCCACTCACCCACTCACCCACCCACCCACTCACCCACCCACCCACTCACCCACCCACCCACCCACTCACTCACCCACTCACCCACCCACTCACCCACTCACCCACCCACCCACTCACCCACCCACCCACTCACCCACTCACCCACTCACCCACTCACCCACCCACCCACCCACTCACCCACCCACCCACCCACCCACCCACTCACCCACCCACCCACTCACTCACTCACCCACTCACCCACCCACTCACCCACCCACTCACCCACTCACCCACTCACCCACCCACTCACCCACCCACTCACCCACCCACTCACCCACAGGTCGTGCTCTGCGTAGTCGAACAGGAGCCACACTTTGCGTTCGGCGTGCGACAGGAAAACTTTCTGCAGAGCAATCACGTTGGGGTGCTTCAGCTCCCGCAGCAGCTAGTGGGGGGTGACACGGTGGGTGACACAGTGGGTGGGTGAGTGGGTGAGTGAGTGAGTTGGTGAGTGAGTGAGTGAGTGAGTGGGTGGGTGAGTGAGTGAGTGGGTGGGTGAGTGGGTGGGTGAGTGAGCGATCACGTTGGGGTGCTTCAGCTCCCGCAGCAGCTAGTGGTGGGGGGGTGACACAGTGGGTGACACAGTGGGTGGGTGAGTGGGTGGGTGAGTGGGTGAGTGGGTGGGTGGGTGAGTGAGTGGGTGAGTGGGTGGGTGAGTGAGCAATCACGTTGGGGTGCTTCAGCTCCCGCAGCAGCTAGTGGTGGAGACACGGTGGGTGACACAGTGGGTGGGTGAGTGGGTGGGTGAGTGGGTGAGTGGGTGGGTGACACACTGGGTGGGTGAGTGGGTGGGTGAGTGGGTGAGTGGGTGGGTGAGTGAGTGAGTTGGTGAGTGGGTGGGTGAGTGGGTGAGTGGGTGGGTGACACACTGGGTGGGTGAGTGGGTGGGTGAGTGGGTGAGTGGGTGGGTGAGTGGGTGAGTGAGTGGGTGACACACTGGGTGGGTGAGTGGGTGGGTGAGTGGGTGGGTGAGTGGGTGAGTGGGTGGGTGGGTGAGTGAGTGAGCGATCACGTTGGGGTGCTTCAGCTCCCGCAGCAGCTAGTGGTGGGGGGTGACACGGTGGGTGACACAGTGGGTGGGTGAGTGGGTGGGTGAGTGGGTGAGTGGGTGGGTGACACACTGGGTGGGTGAGTGGGTGGGTGAGTGGGTGAGTGGGTGGGTGAGTGAGTGAGTTGGTGAGTGGGTGGGTGAGTGGGTGAGTGGGTGGGTGACACACTGGGTGGGTGAGTGGGTGGGTGAGTGGGTGAGTGGGTGGGTGAGTGAGTGAGTTGGTGAGTGGGTGGGTGAGTGGGTGAGTGGGTGGGTGACACACTGGGTGGGTGAGTGGGTGGGTGAGTGGGTGAGTGGGTGGGTGAGTGGGTGAGTGAGTGGGTGACACACTGGGTGGGTGAGTGGGTGGGTGAGTGGGTGGGTGAGTGGGTGAGTGGGTGGGTGGGTGAGTGAGTGGGTGAGTGGGTGAGTGGGTGGGTGAGTGAGCGATCACGTTGGGGTGCTTCAGCTCCCGCAGCAGCTAGTGGTGGGGGGTGACACGGTGGGTGACACAGTGGGTGGGTGAGTGGGTGAGTGAGTGAGTTGGTGAGTGAGTGAGTGAGTGGGTGGGTGAGTGAGTGAGTGGGTGGGTGAGTGGGTGGGTGAGTGAGCGATCACGTTGGGGTGCTTCAGCTCCCGCAGCAGCTAGTGGTGGGGGGTGACACAGTGGGTGACACAGTGGGTGGGTGAGTGGGTGGGTGAGTGGGTGAGTGGGTGGGTGGGTGAGTGAGTGGGTGAGTGGGTGGGTGAGTGAGCAATCACGTTGGGGTGCTTCAGCTCCCGCAGCAGCTAGTGGTGGAGACACGGTGGGTGACACAGTGGGTGGGTGAGTGGGTGGGTGAGTGGGTGAGTGGGTGGGTGACACACTGGGTGGGTGAGTGGGTGGGTGAGTGGGTGAGTGGGTGGGTGAGTGAGTGAGTTGGTGAGTGGGTGGGTGAGTGGGTGAGTGGGTGGGTGACACACTGGGTGGGTGAGTGGGTGGGTGAGTGGGTGAGTGGGTGGGTGAGTGGGTGAGTGAGTGGGTGACACACTGGGTGGGTGAGTGGGTGGGTGAGTGGGTGGGTGAGTGGGTGAGTGGGTGGGTGGGTGAGTGAGTGAGCGATCACGTTGGGGTGCTTCAGCTCCCGCAGCAGCTAGTGGTGGGGGGTGACACGGTGGGTGACACAGTGGGTGGGTGAGTGGGTGGGTGAGTGGGTGAGTGGGTGGGTGACACACTGGGTGGGTGAGTGGGTGGGTGAGTGGGTGAGTGGGTGGGTGAGTGAGTGAGTTGGTGAGTGGGTGGGTGAGTGGGTGAGTGGGTGGGTGACACACTGGGTGGGTGAGTGGGTGGGTGAGTGGGTGAGTGGGTGGGTGAGTGAGTGAGTTGGTGAGTGGGTGGGTGAGTGGGTGAGTGGGTGGGTGACACACTGGGTGGGTGAGTGGGTGGGTGAGTGGGTGAGTGGGTGGGTGAGTGGGTGAGTGAGTGGGTGACACACTGGGTGGGTGAGTGGGTGGGTGAGTGGGTGGGTGAGTGGGTGAGTGGGTGGGTGGGTGAGTGAGTGGGTGAGTGGGTGAGTGGGTGGGTGAGTGAGCGATCACGTTGGGGTGCTTCAGCTCCCGCAGCAGCTAGTGGTGGGGGGGTGACACGGTGGGTGACACAGTGGGTGGGTGAGTGGGTGGGTGGGTGAGTGAGTGGGTGGGTGAGAGGGTGAGTGAGTGGGTGAGTGGGTGGGTGAGTGGGTGGGTGAGTGAGTGAGTTGGTGAGTGGGTGGGTGAGTGGGTGAGTGGGTGGGTGACACACTGGGTGGGTGAGTGGGTGAGTGGGTGGGTGAGTGGGTGGGTGACACACTGGGTGGGTGAGTGGGTGAGTGGGTGGGTGAGTGAGTGAGCGATCACGTTGGGGTGCTTCAGCTCCCGCAGCAGCTACAGCGGTGGGGGGTGACACGGTGGGTGACACAGTGGGTGGGTGAGTGAGTGAGTGGGTGAGTGAGTGGGTGGGTGGGTGGGTGAGTGGGTGGGTGAGTGGGTGGGTGAGTGAGTGGGTGAGTGAGTGGGTGACACACTGGGTGGGTGAGTGGGTGGGTGAGTGGGTGGGTGAGTGGGTGAGTGGGTGGGTGAGTGAGTGGGTGGGTGGGTGAGTGGGTGAGTGAGTGGGTGGGTGGGTGAGTGGGTGGGTGAGTGGGTGAGTGAGTGGGTGAGTGAGTGAGTGGGTGGGTGGGTGAGTGGGTGAGTGGGTGGGTGAGTGGGTGAGTGAGTGGGTGAGTGAGTGAGTGGGTGAGTGGGTGAGTGGGTGGGTGAGTGAGTGGGTGGGTGAGTGGGTGAGTGGGTGGGTGGGTGAGTGAGTGGGTGGGTGAGTGGGTGAGTGAGTGGGTGAGTGAGTGAGTGGGTGAGTGGGTGAGTGGGTGGGTGAGTGAGTGAGTGAGTTGGTGAGTGAGTGGGTGAGTGAGTGAGTGAGTGGGTGGGTGGGTGGGTGAGTGAGTGGGTGGGTGGGTGGGTGAGTGAGTGGGTGAGTGAGTGAGTGGGTGGGTGGGTGAGTGGGTGAGTGGGTGGGTGAGTGGGTGAGTGAGTGGGTGAGTGAGTGAGTGGGTGGGTGGGTGAGTGGGTGAGTGGGTGGGTGAGTGAGTGAGTGAGTGAGTGGGTGAGTGAGTGAGTGGGTGGGTGGGTGAGTGGGTGAGTGGGTGGGTGAGTGGGTGAGTGAGTGGGTGAGTGGGTGAGTGGGTGGGTGAGTGAGTGGGTGAGTGGGTGGGTGAGTGGGTGAGTGAGTGGGTGAGTGGGTGGGTGAGTGGGTGAGTGAGTGGGTGACACACTGGGTGGGTGAGTGGGTGGGTGAGTGGGTGAGTGGGTGGGTGAGTGGGTGGGTGAGTGGGTGAGTGAGTGGGTGACACACTGGGTGGGTGAGTGGGTGAGTGAGCGATCACGTTGGGGTGCTTCAGCTCCCGCAGCAGCTAGTGGTGGGGGGTGACACGGTGGGTGACACAGTGGGTGGGTGAGTGGGTGGGTGGGTGAGTGAGTGGGTGGGTGAGAGGGTGAGTGAGTGGGTGAGTGGGTGGGTGAGTGGGTGGGTGAGTGAGTGAGTTGGTGAGTGGGTGGGTGAGTGGGTGAGTGGGTGGGTGACACACTGGGTGGGTGAGTGGGTGAGTGGGTGGGTGAGTGGGTGGGTGACACACTGGGTGGGTGAGTGGGTGAGTGGGTGGGTGAGTGAGTGAGCGATCACGTTGGGGTGCTTCAGCTCCCGCAGCAGCTACAGCGGTGGGGGGTGACACGGTGGGTGACACAGTGGGTGGGTGAGTGAGTGAGTGGGTGAGTGAGTGGGTGGGTGGGTGGGTGAGTGGGTGGGTGAGTGGGTGGGTGAGTGAGTGGGTGGGTGGGTGGGTGGGTGAGTGGGTGGGTGAGTGGGTGAGTGAGTGAGTGAGTGAGTGAGTGGGTGAGTGAGTGGGTGGGTGGGTGAGTGGGTGAGTGAGTGGGTGGGTGGGTGAGTGGGTGGGTGAGTGGGTGAGTGAGTGGGTGAGTGAGTGAGTGGGTGGGTGGGTGAGTGGGTGAGTGGGTGGGTGAGTGGGTGAGTGAGTGGGTGAGTGAGTGAGTGGGTGAGTGGGTGAGTGGGTGGGTGAGTGAGTGGGTGGGTGAGTGGGTGAGTGGGTGGGTGGGTGAGTGAGTGGGTGGGTGAGTGGGTGAGTGAGTGGGTGAGTGAGTGAGTGGGTGAGTGGGTGAGTGGGTGGGTGAGTGAGTGAGTGAGTTGGTGAGTGAGTGGGTGAGTGAGTGAGTGAGTGGGTGGGTGGGTGGGTGAGTGAGTGGGTGGGTGGGTGGGTGAGTGAGTGGGTGAGTGAGTGAGTGGGTGGGTGGGTGAGTGGGTGAGTGGGTGGGTGAGTGGGTGAGTGAGTGGGTGAGTGAGTGAGTGGGTGGGTGGGTGAGTGGGTGAGTGGGTGGGTGAGTGAGTGAGTGAGTGAGTGAGTGGGTGAGTGAGTGAGTGGGTGGGTGGGTGAGTGGGTGAGTGGGTGGGTGAGTGGGTGAGTGAGTGGGTGAGTGGGTGAGTGGGTGGGTGAGTGAGTGGGTGAGTGGGTGGGTGAGTGGGTGAGTGAGTGGGTGAGTGGGTGGGTGAGTGGGTGAGTGAGTGGGTGACACACTGGGTGGGTGAGTGGGTGGGTGAGTGGGTGAGTGGGTGGGTGAGTGGGTGGGTGAGTGGGTGAGTGAGTGGGTGACACACTGGGTGGGTGAGTGGGTGAGTGAGCGATCACGTTGGGGTGCTTCAGCTCCCGCAGCAGCTAGTGGTGGGGGGTGACACGGTGGGTGACACAGTGGGTGGGTGAGTGGGTGGGTGGGTGAGTGAGTGGGTGGGTGAGAGGGTGAGTGAGTGGGTGAGTGGGTGGGTGAGTGGGTGGGTGAGTGAGTGAGTTGGTGAGTGGGTGGGTGAGTGGGTGAGTGGGTGGGTGACACACTGGGTGGGTGAGTGGGTGAGTGGGTGGGTGAGTGGGTGGGTGACACACTGGGTGGGTGAGTGGGTGAGTGGGTGGGTGAGTGAGCGATCACGTTGGGGTGCTTCAGCTCCCGCAGCAGCTACAGCGGTGGGGGGGTGACACGGTGGGTGACACAGTGGGTGGGTGAGTGAGTGAGTGGGTGAGTGAGTGGGTGGGTGGGTGAGTGGGTGAGTGAGTGGGTGGGTGGGTGGGTGAGTGGGTGGGTGAGTGGGTGGGTGAGTGAGTGGGTGGGTGGGTGGGTGAGTGGGTGAGTGAGTGGGTGAGTGAGTGAGTGAGTGAGTGGGTGAGTGAGTGGGTGGGTGGGTGGGTGAGTGGGTGAGTGAGTGGGTGGGTGGGTGAGTGGGTGGGTGAGTGGGTGAGTGAGTGGGTGAGTGAGTGAGTGGGTGGGTGGGTGAGTGGGTGAGTGGGTGGGTGAGTGGGTGAGTGAGTGGGTGAGTGAGTGAGTGGGTGAGTGGGTGAGTGGGTGGGTGAGTGAGTGGGTGGGTGAGTGGGTGAGTGGGTGGGTGGGTGAGTGAGTGGGTGGGTGAGTGGGTGAGTGAGTGGGTGAGTGAGTGAGTGGGTGAGTGGGTGAGTGGGTGGGTGAGTGAGTGAGTGAGTTGGTGAGTGAGTGGGTGAGTGAGTGAGTGAGTGGGTGGGTGGGTGGGTGAGTGAGTGGGTGGGTGGGTGGGTGAGTGAGTGGGTGAGTGAGTGAGTGGGTGGGTGGGTGAGTGGGTGAGTGGGTGGGTGAGTGGGTGAGTGAGTGGGTGAGTGAGTGAGTGGGTGGGTGGGTGAGTGGGTGAGTGGGTGGGTGAGTGAGTGAGTGAGTGGGTGAGTGAGTGAGTGGGTGGGTGGGTGAGTGGGTGAGTGGGTGGGTGAGTGGGTGAGTGAGTGGGTGAGTGGGTGAGTGGGTGGGTGAGTGAGTGGGTGAGTGGGTGGGTGAGTGGGTGAGTGAGTGGGTGAGTGGGTGA
>NW_027620493.1:0-27500 GCF_964198595.1 Lampetra fluviatilis | reverse complement strand
AGTGTGAGACCCTGTGTGTGTGTGTGAGTGTAAGTGTGAGACTGTGAGTGTGTGTGTCTGTGAGTGAGACTCTGTGTGTGAGTGTAAGTGTGAGACTGTGTGTGTGTGTCCGTGTGTGAGTGTAAGTGTGAGTGTGTGACCCTGTGTGAGTGTGTCTGTGAGTGAGGCTCTGTGTGTGTGTGTGTCCGTGTGTGAGTGTAAGTGTGAGTGTGTGACCCTGTGTGAGTGTGTCTGTGAGTGAGGCTCTGTGTGTGTGTGTGAGTGTAAGTGTGACCCTGTGTGAGTGTGTCTGTGAGTGAGGCTCTGTGTGTGTGTGTGAGTGTAAGTGTGAGACTGTGTGTGTGTGTCTGTGAGTGAGGCTCTGTGTGTGTGTGTGAGTGTAAGTGTGAGACTGTGTGTGTGTGTGAGTGTAAGTGTGAGACTGTGTGTGTGTGTCTGTGAGTGAGGCTCTGTGTGTGTGTGTGAGTGTAAGTGTGAGACTGTGTGTGTGTGTGAGTGTAAGTGTGAGTCTGTGTGTGTGTCTGTGAGTGAGGCTCTGTGTGTGTGTGTGAGTGTAAGTGTGAGACTGTGTGTGTGTCTGTGAGTGAGGCTCTGTGTGTGAGAGTGTGAGACTGTGTGGTGTGTGTGAGTGTGTGTGTAAGTGTAAGACCCTGTGTGTGTGTCTGTGTGTGTGTGTCTGTGTGTGAGTGTAAGTGTGTGACTCTGTGTGTAAGTGTGAGACCCTGTGTGTGTGTGAGTGTAAGTGTGAGACTGTGTGTGTGTCTGTGAGTGAGGCTCTGTGTGTGAGAGTGTGAGACTGTGTGGTGTGTGTGAGTGTGTGTGTAAGTGTGAGACCCTGTGTGAGTGTGTGTGAGTGTGTCCGTGTGTGAGTGTGAGACTGTGTGGTGTGTGTGAGTGTGTGTGTATAAGTGTGAGACTCTGTGTGGTGTGTGTCTATGTGTAAGTGTGAGACTGTGTGGTGTGTGTCTGTGTGTGTGTGTAAGTGTGAGACTCTGTGTGGTGTGTGTCTGTGTGTAAGTGTGAGACTGTGTGGTGTGTGTGTGTGTGTGTAAGTGTGAGACTCTGTGTGGTGTGTGTCTGTGTGTGAGTGTGAGACTGTGTGGTGTGTGTGTGTGTCTGTGTGTGAGTGTGTGTGTGTAAGTGTGAGACTGTGTGGTGTGTGTGAGAGTGTGTGTGTAAGTGTGAGACCCTGTGTGAGTGTGTGTGTGAGAGTGTGAGACTGTGTGGTGTGTGTGAGAGTGTGTGTGTAAGTGTGAGACCCTGTGTGAGTGTGTCCGTGTGTGAGAGTGTGTGAGTGTGTGTGTGTCTGTGTGTGAGTGTGAGACACTGTGTGTGAGAGTGTGTGTGAGTGTGTGTGTGTGTCTGTGTGTGAGTGTGAGACACTGTGTGTGAGAGTGTGAGACTGTGTGGTGTGTGTGAGTGTGTCCGTGTGTGAGAGTGTGAGACTGTGTGGTGTGTGTGAGTGTGTGTGTATAAGTGTGAGACCCTGTGTGAGTGTGTCCGTGTGTGAGTGTGAGACTGTGTGGTGTGTGTGAGTGTGTGTGTGTAAGTGTGAGACTCTGTGTGGTGTGTGTCTGTGTGTAAGTGTGAGACTGTGTGGTGTGTGTGAGTGTGAGACTGTGTGGTGTGTGTGAGTGTGTGTGTGTGAGTGTGAGACCCTGTGTGAGTGTGTCCGTGTGTGAGTGTGAGACTGTGTGGTGTGTGTGAGTGTGTGTGTGTAAGTGTGAGACTCTGTGGTGTGTGTCTGTGTGTGAGTGTGAGACTGTGTGGTGTGTGTGAGTGTGTGTGTGTAAGTGTGAGACTGTGTGGTGTGTGTGAGTGTGTGTGTAAGTGTGAGACTCTGTGTGGTGTGTGTGAGTGTGTGTGTGAGACTGTGTGGTGTGTGTGAGTGTGTGTGTAAGTGTGAGACTCTGTGTGGTGTGAGTGTGTGTGTAAGTGTGAGACTCTGTGTGGTGTGTGTGAGTGTGTGTGTGTGAGTGTGAGACTGTGTGGTGTGTGTCTGTGTGTGAGTGTGAGACTGTGTGGTGTGTGTGAGTGTGTGAGTGTGAGACTGTGTGGTGTGTGTGAGTGTGTGTGTAAGTGTGAGACTGTGTGGTGTGTGTGAGTGTGTCCGTGTGTAAGTGTGAGACTGTGTGGTGTGTGTGAGTGAGTGTGTGTAAGTGTGAGACTCTGTGGTGTGTGTGAGTGTGTGTGTGTAAGTGTGACACTCTGTGGTGTGTGTGAGTGTGTGTGTGTAAGTGTGAGACTCTGTGGTGTGTGTGAGTGTGTGTGTGTAAGTGTGAGACTGTGTGGTGTGTGTGAGTGTGTGTGTGTAAGTGTGAGACTCTGTGGTGTGTGTGAGTGTGTGTGTGTGAGTGTGAGACTGTGTGGTGTGTGTGAGTGTGTGTGTGTAAGTGTGAGACTCTGTGGTGTGTGTGAGTGTGTGTGTGTAAGTGTGAGACTGTGTGGTGTGTGTGAGTGTGTGTGTGTAAGTGTGAGACTCTGTGGTGTGTGTGAGTGTGTGTGTGTAAGTGTGAGACTCTGTGGTGTGTGTGAGTGTGTGTGTGTAAGTGTGAGACTGTGTGGTGTGTGTGAGTGTGAGACTCTGTGGTGTGTGTGAGTGTGTGTGTGTAAGTGTGAGACTGTGTGGTGTGTGTGAGTGTGAGACTCTGTGGTGTGTGTGAGTGTGTGTGTGTAAGTGTGAGACTCTGTGGTGTGTGTGAGTGTGTGTGTGTAAGTGTGAGACTGTGTGGTGTGTGTAAGTGTGAGACTCTGTGGTGTGTGTGAGTGTGTGTGTGTAAGTGTGAGACTGTGTGGTGTGTGTGAGTGTGAGACTCTGTGGTGTGTGTGAGTGTGTGTGTGTAAGTGTGAGACTCTGTGGTGTGTGTGAGTGTGTGTGTGTAAGTGTGAGACCCTGTGTGGTGTGTGTCTGTGTGTAAGTGTGAGACTCTGTGGTGTGTGTGAGTGTGTCTGTGTATAAGTGTGAGACTGTGTGTGGTGTGTGTCTGTGTGTAAGTGTGAGACTGTGTGGTGTGTGTGAGTGTGTGTGTGTAAGTGTGAGACTGTGTGGTGTGTGTGAGTGTGTAAGTGTGAGACTGTGTGGTGTGTGTGAGTGTGTGTGTGTGAGTGTGAGACTCTGTGTGGTGTGTGTCTGTGTGTGAGTGTGAGACTGTGTGGTGTGTGTGAGTGTGTGTGTGTAAGTGTGAGACTGTGTGGTGTGTGTCTGTGTGTGAGTGTGAGACTGTGTGGTGTGTGTGTGAGTGTGTGTAAGTGTGAGACTGTGTGGTGTGTGTCTGTGTGTGAGTGTGAGACTGTGTGGTGAGTGTGAGTGTGTAAGTGTGAGACTGTGTGGTGTGTGTGAGTGTGTGTGTGTGAGTGTGAGACTCTGTGTGGTGTGTGTCTGTGTGTGAGTGTGAGACTGTGTGGTGTGTGTGAGTGTGTGTGTGTAAGTGTGAGACTGTGTGGTGTGTGTCTGTGTATAAGTGTGAGACCCTGTGTGGTGTGTGTGAGTGTGTGTATAAGTGTGAGACTGTGTGGTGTGTGTCTGTGTGTAAGTGTGAGACTGTGTGGTGTGTGTGAGTGTGTCTGTGTGTAAGTGTGAGACTGTGTGGTGTGTGTGAGTGTGTGTGTGTAAGTGTGAGACTGTGTGAGTGTGTCCGTGTGTAAGTGTGAGACTGTGTGGTGTGTGTGAGTGTGTGTGTGTGAGTGTGAGACTGTGTGGTGTGTGTCTGTGTGTAAGTGTGAGACTGTGTGGTGTGTGTGAGTGTCTGTGTGTGAGTGTGAGACTGTGTGGTGTGTGTCTGTGTGTGAGTGTGAGACTGTGTGGTGTGTGTGAGTGTGTGTGTGTGTAAGTGTGAGACTGTGTGGTGTGTGTGAGTGTGTGTGTGTGAGTGTGAGACTGTGTGGTGTGTGTCTGTGTGTAAGTGTGAGACTGTGTGGTGTGTGTGTGAGTGTAAGTGTGAGACTGTGTGGTGTGTGTGAGTGTGTGTGTGTGAGAATGTGTGGTGTGTGTCTGTGTGTAAGTGTGAGACTGTGTGGTGTGTGTGTGAGTGTAAGTGTGAGACTCTGTGTGGTGTGTGTGAGTGTGAGACTGTGTGGTGTGTGTGAGTGTCTGTGTGTAAGTGTGAGACTGTGTGGTGTGTGTGAGTGTGTGTGTGTGAGAATGTGTGGTGTGTGTCTGTGTGTGTGTGTGAGAATGTGTGGTGTGTGTGAGACTGTGTGTGGTGTGTCTATGTGTGTGAGGCTCTGTGTGTGTGTCTGTGTGTGTGTGTCTATGTGTGTGTCTATGTGTGTGTCTCTGTGTGTGTCTATCTGTGTGTGTCTATCTCTATATGTGTGTGTGTCTGTGTCTATCTGTGTGTGTGTGTCTCTGTGTCTATCTATCTATGTGTCTATCTGTGTGTGTGTGTCTCTGTGTCTATCTATGTGTGTGTCTATCTACGTGTGTCTATCTGTGTGTGTCTTAGTAAACCCCGTACGCAGCGTGGCAAGCGTCTGCTAGAAGAGCGAGCTGCGTGTGTGTGTGTCTATCTGTGTGTGTGTCTATCATCTGTGTGTGTGTGTGTCTATGTGTGTGTGTCTCTGTGTGTGTGTGTCTGTGTGTCTCTCTGTGTGTGTCTGTGTGTGTGTGTGTCTGTGTGTGTATCTATGTGTATGTCTATCTGTGTGTGTCTATGTGTCTATCTGTGTGTGTATGTGTGTCTATGTGTCTATCTGTGTGTGTGTCTATGTGTGTCTATGTGTCTATCTGTGTGTGTGTCTGTGTGTCTATGTGTCTATTTGTGTGTGTGTCTATGTGTGTCTATGTGTCTATCTGTGTGTGTGTCTATGTGTGTCTATGTGTCTATCTGTGTGTCTATGTGTGTCTATGTGTCTATCTGTGTGTTTGTCTATGTGTGTCTATGTGTCTATCTGTGTGTGTGTCTATGTGTGTCTATGTGTCTATCTGTGTGTGTGTCTATGTGTGTCTATGTGTCTATCTGTGTGTGTCTATGTGTGTCTATGTGTCTATCTGTGTGTGTGTCTATGTGTGTCTATGTGTCTATCTGTGTGTGTGTCTATGTGTGTCTATGTGTCTATCTGTGTGTGTGTCTATGTGTATGTCTATCTATGTGTCTATCTGTGTGTGTGTCTTAGTAAACCACGTACGCAGCGTGGCAAGCGTCTGCTAGAGAAGCGAGCTGTGTGTGTGTGTGTCTATCTGTGTGTGTGTCTATCTGTATGTCTCTGTGTGTGTGTCTATGTGTGTGTCTGTGTGTGTGTCTATTTGTATGTGTGTGTGTCTATGTGTCTATCTGTGTGTGTGTCTATGTGTGTGTGTCTATGTGTGTGTCTATGTGTGTCTATGTGTGTGTGTCTGTGTGTATCTGTGTGTGTCTGTGTGTGTCTATGTGTGTCTATGTGTGTCTGTCTATGTGTGTGTCTATGTGTGTGTGTGTCTATGTGTGTATCTGTGTGTGTCTATGTGTGTGTGTCTATGTGTGTGTCTGTGTGTCTGTGTGTGTGTGTCTATGTGTGTATCTGTGTGTGTCTATGTGTGTATCTGTGTGTGTCTATGTGTGTGTGTCTATGTGTGTGTCTATGTGTGTCTATGTGTGTGTGTCTATGTGTGTGTGTCTATGTGTGTATCTGTGTGTGTCTATGTGTGTGTGTCTATGTGTGTGTCTATGTGTGTCTATGTGTGTGTGTCTATGTGTGTATCTGTGTGTGTCTATCTGTGTGTGTGTCTTAGTAAACCACGTACGCAGCGTGGCAAGCGTCTGCTAGAGGAGCGATCTGTGTGTGTGTCTATCTATGTGTGTCTGTGTGTGTGTGTCTATGTGTGTGTGTCTCTGTGTGTGTGTGTCTATGTGTGTCTCTGTGTGTGTCTCTCTGTGTGTGTCTGTGTGTGTGTCTAAGTATCTATGTGTGTCTCTCTGTGTGTGTCTGTGTATGTCTATCTATGTGTGTCTATCTATGTGTCTATCTGTGTGTGTCTTAGTAAACCACGTACGCAGCGTGGCAAGCGTCTGCTAGAGGAGCGAGCTGTGTGTGTCTATCTATGTGTGTGTGTCTATGTGTATGTCTATCTATGTGTCTATCTGTGTGTGTCTTAGTAAACCACGTACGCAGCGTGGCAAGCGTCTGCTAGAGGAGCGAGCTGTGTGTGTCTATCTATGTGTGTGTGTCTATGTGTATGTCTATCTATGTGTCTATCTGTTTGTGTCTTAGTAAACCACGTACGCAGCGTGGCAAGCGTCTGCTAGAGGAGCGAGCCGGCCGCGCTGGGGGTGGAGCCAAGCTCTGCCTCCTGCTGAGGGGCGGGGCCACGGGTGGGCCCACTCAGGCGCTGAGAGACACGGTACTTAGACACGCCCACTCAGACACACTCACTTAGACACTCAGAGACACTCACTCAGGCACTCAGACACGCCCACTTAGAGACACGCCCACTCAGAGAAACGCCCACTCGGAGACACGCCCACTCAGAGACACGCCCACTCAGAGACACGCCCACCTGGAGACACGCCCACTCGGAGACACGCCCACTCGGAGACACGCCCACTTAGAGACACGCCCACTCAGAGAAACGCCCACTCGGAGACACGCCCACCTAGAGACACGCCCACTCGGAGACACGCCCACTCAGAGACACGCCCACTCAGAGAAACGCCCACTCGGAGAAACGCCCACCTAGAGACACACGCCCACCTAGAGACACGCCCACCTAGAGACACGCCCACCTAGAGACACGCCCACTCGGAGACACGCCCACCTAGAGACACGCCCACCTAGAGACACGCCCACTCGGAGACACGCCCACTCAGAGACACGCCCACTCAGAGACACGCCCACTCAGAGACACGCCCACCTGGAGACACGCCCACTCAGAGACACGCCCACTCAGAGACACGCCCACTCAGAGACACGCCCACTCAGAGACACGCCCACTCGGAGACACGCCCACTCAGAGACACGCCCACTCGGAGACACGCCCACTCGGAGACGCCCACCTGAAGACACGCCCACTCGGAGACACGCCCACTCGGAGACACGCCCACTCGGAGACACGCCCACTCGGAGACACGCCCACTCGGAGACACGCCCACTCGGAGACACGCCCACCTGGAGACACGCCCACTCAGAGACACGCCCACCTAGAGACACGCCCACTCGGAGACACGCCCACTCAGAGACACGCCCACTCAGAGACACGCCCACCCGGAGACACGCCCACCCGGAGACACGCCCACTCAGAGACACGCCCACCTGGAGACACGCCCACTCAGAGACACGCCCACCTGGAGACGCCCACTCAGAGACACGCCCACCTGGAGACACGCCCACTCAGAGACACGCCCACTCAGAGACACGCCCACCTGGAGACACGCCCACTCAGAGACACGCCCACTCGGAGACACGCCCACTCAGAGACACGCCCACCTGGAGACACGCCCACTCAGAGACACGCCCACTCGGAGGCACTCACTCACTCACTCAGACACTCACTCACTTAGACACTCACTCACTTAGACACTCACTCAGACACTCACTTAGACACTCACTTAGACACTCACTCTCTCGCTGTCTCTCTGTCTGTCTCTGCAGGCTGCGTTGAAGAAGCCGTGGGCTGTGATGCTGAAAAGGTGAACACAACATCACGTCTCTCACTCACTCACTCACTGTGTGTGTGTCACTGTGTGTGTGTCACTGTGTGTGTCTCACTGTGTGTGTGTCACTGTGTGTGTGTCACTGTGTGTGTGTCACTGTGTGTGTGTCACTGTGTGTGTGTCACTGTGTGTGTGTCACTGTGTGTGTGTCACTGTGTGTGTGTCACTGTGTGTCACTGTGTGTGTCTCACTGTGTGTGTCTCACTCACTGTGTGTGTGTCTCACTCACTGTGTGTGTGTCTCACTCACTGTGTGTGTGTCTCACTCACTGTGTGTGTGTCACTGTGTGTGTGTCACTGTGTGTGTCTCACTGTGTGTCACTGTGTGTGTCTCACTGTGTGTGTCACTGTGTGTGTCTCACTGTGTGTGTCTCACTCACTGTGTGTGTCTCACTGTGTCTCTCTACTTGTCTCTCACTCACTGTGTGTGTGTCACTGTGTGTGTCTCACTGTGTGTGTCTCACTCACTGTGTGTGTCTCACTGTGTGTGTCACTGTGTGTGTGTCACTGTGTCACTGTGTGTGTCACTGTGTGTGTGTCACTGTGTGTGTCTCACTCACTGTGTGTGTGTCACTGTGTGTGTGTCACTGTGTGTGTCTCACTCACTGTGTGTGTGTCACTGTGTGTGTGTCACTGTGTGTGTGTCACTGTGTGTGTGTCACTGTGTGTGTGTCACTGTGTGTGTGTGTGTCACTGTGTGTGTGTCACTGTGTGTGTCACTGTGTGTGTGTGTGTCACTGTGTGTGTGTCACTGTGTGTGTGTCACTGTGTGTGTGTCACTGTGTGTGTGTCACTGTGTGTGTGTGTGTGTCACTGTGTGTGTGTCACTGTGTGTGTCACTGTGTGTGTGTGTGTGTCACTGTGTGTGTGTCACTGTGTGTGTGTCACTGTGTGTGTGTCACTGTGTGTGTGTCACTGTGTGTGTGTGTGTCACTGTGTGTGTGTCACTGTGTGTGTGTCACTGTGTGTGTGTGTGTCACTGTGTGTGTGTCACTGTGTGTGTCACTGTGTGTGTCACTGTGTGTGTGTCACTGTGTGTGTGTCACTGTGTGTGTCACTGTGTGTGTGTGTGTCACTGTGTGTGTGTCACTGTGTGTGTGTCACTGTGTGTGTCACTGTGTGTGTGTCACTGTGTGTGTGTCACTGTGTGTGTCACTGTGTGTGTGTGTGTCACTGTGTGTGTGTCACTGTGTGTGTCTCACTGTGTGTGTCACTGTGTGTGTGTCACTGTGTGTGTGTCACTGTGTGTGTCTCACTCACTGTGTGTGTGTCTCACTCACTGTGTGTGTGTCTCACTCACTGTGTGTGTGTCTCACTCACTGTGTGTGTGTCTCACTCACTGTGTGTGTGTCACTGTGTGTGTGTCACTGTGTGTGTCTCACTGTGTGTCACTGTGTGTGTCTCACTGTGTGTGTCACTGTGTGTGTCTCACTGTGTGTGTCTCACTCACTGTGTGTGTCTCACTGTGTCTCTCTACTTGTCTCTCACTCACTGTGTGTGTGTCACTGTGTGTGTCTCACTGTGTGTGTCTCACTCACTGTGTGTGTCTCACTGTGTGTGTCACTGTGTGTGTGTCACTGTGTCACTGTGTGTGTCACTGTGTGTGTGTCACTGTGTGTGTCTCACTCACTGTGTGTGTGTCACTGTGTGTGTGTCACTGTGTGTGTCTCACTCACTGTGTGTGTGTCACTGTGTGTGTGTCACTGTGTGTGTGTCACTGTGTGTGTGTCACTGTGTGTGTGTCACTGTGTGTGTGTGTGTCACTGTGTGTGTGTCACTGTGTGTGTCACTGTGTGTGTGTGTGTCACTGTGTGTGTGTCACTGTGTGTGTGTCACTGTGTGTGTGTCACTGTGTGTGTGTCACTGTGTGTGTGTCACTGTGTGTGTGTGTGTGTCACTGTGTGTGTGTCACTGTGTGTGTCACTGTGTGTGTGTGTGTGTCACTGTGTGTGTGTCACTGTGTGTGTGTCACTGTGTGTGTGTCACTGTGTGTGTGTCACTGTGTGTGTGTGTGTCACTGTGTGTGTGTCACTGTGTGTGTGTCACTGTGTGTGTGTGTGTCACTGTGTGTGTGTCACTGTGTGTGTCACTGTGTGTGTCACTGTGTGTGTGTCACTGTGTGTGTGTCACTGTGTGTGTCACTGTGTGTGTGTGTGTCACTGTGTGTGTGTCACTGTGTGTGTGTCACTGTGTGTGTCACTGTGTGTGTGTCACTGTGTGTGTGTCACTGTGTGTGTCACTGTGTGTGTGTGTGTCACTGTGTGTGTGTCACTGTGTGTGTCTCACTGTGTGTGTCACTGTGTGTGTGTCACTGTGTGTGTGTCACTGTGTGTGTCTCACTCACTGTGTGTGTGTCTCACTCACTGTGTGTGTGTCTCACTCACTGTGTGTGTGTCTCACTCACTGTGTGTGTGTCTCACTCACTGTGTGTGTGTCACTGTGTGTGTGTCACTGTGTGTGTGTCACTGTGTGTGTCTCACTCACTGTGTGTGTGTCTCACTCACTGTGTGTGTGTCTCACTCACTGTGTGTGTGTCTCACTCACTGTGTGTGTGTGTCTCACTCACTGTGTGTGTGTCTCACTCACTGTGTGTGTGTCTCACTGTGTGTGTCTCACTGTGTGTGTGTCTCACTGTGTGTGTCTCACTGTGTGTCACTGTGTGTGTCTCACTCACTGTGTGTGTGTGTCTCACTGTGTGTGTCTCACTGTGTGTGTCTCACTGTGTGTCACTGTGTGTGTCTCACTCACTGTGTGTGTGTGTCTCACTGTGTGTGTCTCACTGTGTGTGTCTCACTGTGTGTCACTGTGTGTGTCTCACTCACTGTGTGTGTGTGTCTCACTGTGTGTCACTGTGTGTCTCACTCACTGTGTGTGTGTGTCTCACTGTGTGTGTCTCACTGTGTGTGTCTCACTGTGTGTGTCTCACTGTGTGTGTCTCACTGTGTGTGTGTCACTGTGTGTGTCTCACTCACTGTGTGTGTCTCACTGTGTGTGTCTCACTGTGTGTGTGTCACTGTGTGTGTCTCACTCACTGTGTGTGTGTCTCACTCACTGTGTGTGTGTCTCACTCACTGTGTGTGTGTCTCACTCACTGTGTGTGTGTCTCACTCACTGTGTGTGTGTCTCACTCACTGTGTGTGTGTCTCACTCACTGTGTGTGTGTCTCACTCACTGTGTGTGTGTCTCACTCACTGTGTGTGTGTCTCACTCACTGTGTGTGTGTCTCACTCACTGTGTGTGTGTCTCACTCACTGTGTGTGTGTCTCACTCACTGTGTGTGTGTCTCACTCACTGTGTGTGTGTCTCACTCACTGTGTGTGTGTGTCACTCACTGTGTGTGTGTGTCACTGTGTGTGTGTCTCACTCACTGTGTGTGTGTCTCACTCACTGTGTGTGTCTCACTGTGTGTGTCTCACTGTGTGTGTGTCACTGTGTGTGTCTCACTCACTGTGTGTGTGTCTCACTGTGTGTGTCTCACTCACTGTGTGTGTGTCTCACTCACTGTGTGTGTGTGTCACTGTGTGTGTCTCACTCACTGTGTGTGTGTCTCACTCACTGTGTGTGTGTCTCACTGTGTGTGTCTCACTCACTGTGTGTGTGTCTCACTCACTGTGTGTGTGTCTCACTGTGTGTGTCTCACTCACTGTGTGTGTGTGTCACTGTGTGTGTCTCACTCACTGTGTGTGTGTCTCACTCACTGTGTGTCACTGTGTGTGTCTCACTCACTGTGTGTGTGTCTCACTGTGTGTGTCTCACTCACTGTGTGTGTGTCTCACTCACTGTGTGTGTGTCTCACTCACTGTGTGTGTGTCACTGTGTGTGTGTCTCACTCACTGTGTGTGTGTCTCACTCACTGTGTGTGTGTCTCACTCACTGTGTGTGTGTCTCACTCACTGTGTGTGTGTCACTGTGTGTGTGTCACTGTGTGTGTCTCACTGTGTGTGTCTCACTGTGTGTCACTGTGTGTCTCACTCACTGTGTGTGTGTGTCTCACTGTGTGTGTCTCACTGTGTGTGTCTCACTGTGTGTCACTGTGTGTGTCTCACTCACTGTGTGTGTCTCACTGTGTGTGTCTCACTCACTGTGTGTGTGTCACTGTGTGTGTCACTGTGTGTGTGTCACTGTGTGTGTGTCTCACTGTGTGTGTCTCACTGTGTGTGTCTCACTGTGTGTCACTGTGTGTCTCACTCACTGTGTGTGTGTCTCACTGTGTGTGTCTCACTGTGTGTGTCACTGTGTGTCTCACTGTGTGTGTCTCACTGTGTGTGTGTCTCACTCACTGTGTGTGTGTGTCTCACTCACTGTGTGTGTGTCTCACTGTGTGTGTCTCACTGTGTGTGTCTCACTGTGTGTGTGTCTCACTGTGTGTGTCTCACTCACTGTGTGTGTGTCTCACTCACTGTGTGTGTGTCTCACTGTGTGTGTCTCACTGTGTGTGTCTCACTGTGTGTCACTGTGTGTCTCACTCACTGTGTGTGTGTGTCTCACTGTGTGTGTCTCACTGTGTGTGTCTCACTGTGTGTGTCTCACTCACTGTGTGTGTGTCTCACTCACTGTGTGTGTGTCTCACTCACTGTGTGTGTGTCTCACTCACTGTGTGTGTGTCTCACTCACTGTGTGTGTGTCTCACTCACTGTGTGTGTGTCTCACTCACTCTTTGTGTGTCTCACTCACTGTGTGTGTGTCTCACTCACTGTGTGTGTGTCTCACTCACTGTGTGTGTGTCTCACTCACTGTGTGTGTGTCTCACTGTGTCTCACTGTGTGTGTGTCTCACTCACTGTGTGTGTGTCTCACTCACTGTGTGTGTGTCTCACTCACTGTGTGTGTGTCTCACTCACTGTGTGTGTGTCTCACTCACTGTTTGTGTGTCTCACTCACTGTGTGTGTGTCTCACTCACTGTGTGTGTGTCTCACTCACTGTGTGTGTGTCTCACTCACTGTGTGTGTGTCTCACTCACTGTGTGTGTGTCTCACTGTGTCTCTCTGTCTCACTGTGTCTCACTGTGTCTCACTGTGTCTCTGTGTCTCTGTGTCTCTGTGTCTCACTGTGTCTCTGTGTGTGTCTCACTGTTTCTGTGTCTCTCTGTGTCTCACCGTGTCTCTGTGTGTGTCTCTGTATCTCTCTGTGTCTCTGTGTCTCTGTGTCTCTGTGTCTCACTGTGTCTTTGTGTGTGTCTCACTGTTTCTGTGTCTCACTGTGTCTCTCTGTGTCTCTGTGTGTGTCTCTGTATCTCTCTGTGTCTCACTGTGTCTCACTGTCTTTGTGTCTCTGTGTCTCTCTGTGTCTGTGTGTGTCTCTCTGTGTCTCTCTGTATCTCTCTGTGTCTCACTGTGTCTCACTGTTTCTGTGTCTCACTGTGTCTCTCTGTGTCTCTGTGTCTCTGTCTCACTGTCTTTGTGTCTCTGTGTCTCTCTGTGTCTGTGTGTGTCTCTCTGTGTCTGTGTGTGTCTCTCTGTGTCTCTGTGTCTCACTGTGTCTGTGTGTCCGTGTCCGCAGAAAGAACGCGATCCGTCCATTTGAAGACACCAGCTCTCTGGTGACCACGGCAACCACTCACCACCACCACTCACCACCACCACCACCACCACTCACCACCACTCACCACCACCACTCACCACCACCACCACTCACCACCACCACTCACCACCACTCACCACCACTCACCACCACCACCACCACCACTCACCACCACCACTCACCACCACCACTCACCACTCACCACCACTCACCACCACCACCACCACCACTCACCACCACCACTCACCACCACCACTCACCACTCACCACCACCACCACCACTCACCACCACCACTCACCACCACCACTCACCACCACCACTCACCACTCACCACCACTCACCACCACTCACCACCACCACTCACCACCACCACCACCACCACTCACCACCACCACTCACCACCACCACTCTCCACCACCACCACTCACCACCACCACTCACCACCACCACTCACCACCACCACCACCACCACCACCACTCACCACCACTCACCACCACCACTCACCACCACCACCACCACCACTCACCACCACCACTCACCACCACCACTCACCACCACCACTCACCACCACCACCACCACCACTCACCACCACCACTCACCACCACCACCACCACCACTCACCACCACCACTCACCACCACCACTCACCACCACCACTCACCACCACCACTCACCACCACCACTCACCACCACCACCACCACCACTCACCACCACCACTCACCACCACCACTCACCACCACCACCACCACCACTCACCACCACCACTCACCACCACCACTCACCACCACCACTCACCACCACCACTCACCACTCACCACCACCACTCACCACCACCACCACTCACCACCACCACTCACCACCACCACTCACCACCACCACTCACCACCACCACTCACCACCACTCACCACCACTCACCACTCACCACCACCACTCACCACCACTCACCACTCACCACCACCACTCACCACCACCACCACCACCACTCACCACTCACCACCACCACTCACCACCACCACCACTCACCACTCACCACCACTCACCACCACTCACCACCACCACTCACCACCACCACTCACCACCACTCACCACCACCACTCACCACCACTCACCACCACCACTCACCAACACTCACCACCACTCACCACCACCACTCACCACCACTCACCACCACCACTCACCACCACTCACCACCACCACTCACCACCACTCACCACCACCACTCACCACCACTCACCACCACTCACCACCACTCACCACCACTCACCACCACCACCACTCACCACCACTCACCACCACTCACCACCACTCACCACCACCACTCACCACCACTCACCACCACTCACCACCACTCACCACCACCACTCACCACCACTCACCACCACTCACCACCACCACTCACCACCACTCACCACTCACCACCACTCACCACCACTCACCACCACCACCACTCACCACCACTCACCACCACTCACCACACCACTCACCACTCACCACCACCACTCACCACCACCACTCACCACCACTCACCACCACCACTCTCCAGACCACTCACCACTCACTACCACCACTCACCACCACACCACTAACCACCACCACTCACCACTCACCACCACCACTCACCACCACCACTCACCACCACTCACCACCACCACTCTCCAGACCACTCACCACTCACCACCACTCACCACCACCACTCACCACCACTCACCACCACCACTCACCACCACTCACCACCACCACCACTCACCACCACTCACCACCACCACCACCACCACTCACCACCACCACTCACCACCACTCACCACCACCACTCACCACCACTCACCACCACCACCACCACCACCACTCACCACCACCACCACTCACCACCACCACTCACCACCACCACCACCACCACTCTCCACCACCACTCACCACTCACCACCACTCACCACCACCACTCACCGCCACCACTCACCACCACCACCACTCACCACCACCACTCACCACCACCACTCACCACCACCACTCACCACCACTCACCACCACCACTCACCACCACCACTCACCACCACCACTCACCACCACCACTCACCACCACCACTCACCACCACCACCACTCACCACCACCACTCACCACCACCACTCACCACTCACCACCACTCACTACCACCACTCACCACCACCACTCACCACCACCACTCACCACCACCACTCACCACCACCACCACTCACCACCACCACTCACCACCACCACTCACCACTCACCACCACTCACTACCACCACTCACCACCACCACTCACCACTCTGTGTGTGTGTGGTGAGCGTAGGAATTCCACCACCACTCACCACACCACTCACCACTCACCACCACCACTCACCACCACCACTCACCACCACTCACCACCACCACTCTCCAGACCACTCACCACTCACTACCACCACTCACCACCACACCACTAACCACCACCACTCACCACTCACTACCACCACTCACCACCACCACCACTCACCACCACCACTACTCACCACCACACCACTCACCACCACCACTCACCAGCTGTTTGTGTGTGTGGTGAGCGTAGGAATTCCTCACCACGAAGGCCGAAGCCTCCCTTTTCCTGCTGGGATCTCACTCGAAGAAGAGGCCTCAAAATCTGGTGATGGGTGAGGATTTTACTCACCACTCACTCACCACACTCACTCACCTCCTCACTCACCTCCTCACTCAGCCACTCACTCACCTACTCACTCACTCAGCCACTCACTCAGCCACTCACTCACTCACTCAGCCACTCGCTCATCACTCACTCACCCACCCACTCAGCCACTCACTCACTCACCTACTCACTCACTCAGCCACTCACTCAGCCACTCACTCACTCACTCAGCCACTCGCTCATCACTCACTCACCCACTCACTCACCCACCCACTCACCCACTCACTTATCACTCGCTTACCCACTCACTCACCACTCACTCACCTACTCACTCACTCACCCACTCACTCACCACTCTCTCACTCACCACTCACTCACCTACTGACTCACCCACTCACTCACCACTCACTCACCCACTCACCACTCACTCACCCACTCAGCCACTCATTCACCACCCACCCACTCACCCACTCACTCACCACTCACTCACCACCCACCCACTCATTCACCTCTCACTCACCCACTCACCACTCACTCACCCACTCACCCACTCATTCACCACCCACCCACTCACCCACTCACTCACCACTCACTCACCACCCACCCACTCACCCACTCACTCACCCACTCAGCCACTCACTCACCCACTCAGCCACTCACTCACCCACTCAGCCACTCACTCACCACTCACTCACCCACTCACTTACCCACTCACCACTCGCTCACCCACCCACTCACCCACTCACTCACCTACTCACTCACCTACTCACTCACCCACTCACTCACCTACTCACTCACCCACTCACTTACCCACTCACCACTCACTCACCCACCCACTCACCCACTCACTCACTCACCTACTCACTCACCCACTCACTCACCTACTCACTCACCCACTCACTCACCACTCACTCACCACTCACTCACTCACCCACTCACTCACCACTCATTCACCCACTTGCTCACCACTCACTCACCCACTCGCTCACCACTCACTCAGTCACCCACCCACTCACCCACTCAGCCACTCACTCACTCAGCCACTCGCTCATCACTCACTCAGCCACTCACTCACCCACTCACTCACCACTCACTCACCTACTCACTCACCCACTCACTCACCACTCGCTCACCACTCACTCACCACTCACTCACCACTCACTCACCACTCTCTCACTCACCACTCACTCACCTACTGACTCACCCACTCACTCACCACTCACTCACCACTCACCCACTCATTCACCACCCACCCACCCACTCACCACTCACTCACCCACTCACCCACTCACTCACCACTCACTCACCCACTCACCACTCACTCACCCACTCACCCACTCATTCACCACCCACCCACTCACTCACCACTCACTCACCCACTCAGCCACTCACTCACCCACTCACCACTCACCCACTCACTCACCCACTCATTCACCACCCACCCACTCACTCACCACTCACTCACCCACTCACCCACTCACTCACCCACTCAGCCACTCACTCACCCACTCAGCCACTCACTCACCCACTCAGCCACTCACTCACCACTCACTCACCCACTCACTTACCCACTCACCACTCGCTCACCCACCCACTCACCCACTCACTCACCTACTCACTCACCCACTCACTCACCTACTCACCACTCGCTCACCCACCCACTCACCCACTCACTCACCTACTCACTCACCCACTCACTTACCCACTCACCACTCGCTCACCCACCCACTCACCCACTCACTCACCTACTCACTCACCCACTCACTCACCACTCACTCACCACTCACTCACCCACTCACTCACCACTCACTCACCACTCACTCACTCACCACTCACTCACTCACTCACCACTCACTCACCACTCACTCACCACTCACTGACTCGCTCACCACTCACTCACCACTCACTCACCACTCACTCACTCACTCACCACTCACTCACCACTCACTCACCACTCACTGACTCGCTCACCACTCACTCACCACTCACTCACCACTCACTCACCACTTGCTCATCACTGGGTGTGTGTGTGTCACTGTGTGTGTGTCACTGTGTGTGTGTCACTGTGTGTGTGTGTGTGTGTGTCACTGTGTCACTGTGTGTGTGTGTGTGTGTCACTGTGTGTGCGTCACTGTGTGTGTGTGTGTGTCACTGTGTCACTGTGTGTGTGTCACTGTGTGTGCGTCACTGTGTGTGTGTGTGTGTCACTGTGTCACTGTGTGTGTCACTGTGTGCGTCACTGTGTGTGTGTGTGTGTCACTGTGTCACTGTGTGTGTGTCACTGTGTGTGCGCGTCACTGTGTGTATGTGTGTGTGTCACTGTGTCACTGTGTGTGTGTCACTGTGTGTGCGTCACTGTGTGTGTGTGTGTGTCACTGTGTCACTGTGTGTCACTGTGTGTGTGTGTGTGTCACTGTGTCACTGTGTGTGTGTCACTGTGTGTGCGTCACTGTGTGTGTGTGTCACTGTGTCACTGTGTGTGTGTCACTGTGTGTGTGTCACTGTGTGTGTGTGTGTGTCACTTTGTCACTGTGTGTGTGTGTCACTGTGTCACTGTGTGTGTGTCACTGTGTCACTGTGTGTGTGTGTGTGTCACTGTGTGTGCATCACTGTGTGTGTGTGTCACTGTGTGTGTGTGTGTCACTGTGTGGGTGTCACTGTGTGTGTGTCACTGTGTGTGTGTGTCACTGTGTCACTGTGTGTGTGTCACTGTGTGTGTGTCACTGTGTGTGTGTGTGTGTCACTGTGTCACTGTGTGTGTGTCACTGTGTGTGTCACTGTGTGTGTGTCACTGTGTGTGTGTCACTGTGTGTGTGTCACTGTGTGTGTGTCACTGTGTGTGTGTCACTGTGTGTGTGTGTCACTGTGTGTGTGTCACTGTGTGTGTGTGTGTCACTGTGTGTGTGTGTGCGTCACTGTGTGTGTGTGTGTGTCACTGTGTCACTGTGTGTGTGTCACTGTGTGTGTGTGTCTGTGTGTGTGCGTCACTGTGTGTGTGTGTGTGTGTCACTGTGTGTGTGTGTGTCACTGTGTGTGTGTGTCACTGTGTGTGTGTGTCACTGTGTGTGTGTCACTGTGTGTGCGTCACTGTGTGTGTGTGTGTGTGTCACTGTGTGTGTGTCACTGTGTGTGTGTGTCACTGTGTGTCACAGGGCGGATATTTGATGGCCACGTGTTGGACATGGTGGAGATGGGAATCAAAAACTTCTCATCGCTCCGGGGCACAAAGGTGAGGAGTGGTGGTGAGTGATGGTGGTGAGTGATGGTGGTGAGTGGTGAGTGAGTGGTGGTGGTGAGTGGTGGTGGTGAGTGGTGGTGGTGAGTGGTGGTGGTGGTGAGTGGTGGTGGTGGTGAGTGGTGGTGAGTGGTGAGTGGTGGTGGTGAGTGATGGTGGTGAGTGGTGAGTGGTGGTGGTGAGTGGTGGTGAGTGGTGAGTGGTGGTGGTGAGTGGTGGTGAGTGGTGAGTGGTGGTGGTGAGTGGTGAGTGGTGGTGAGTGGTGAGTGGTGGTGGTGAGTGGTGGTGAGTGATGGTGGTGAGTGATGGTGGTGAGTGGTGGTGGTGAGTGGTGGTGAGTGGTGGTGGTGAGTGATGGTGGTGAGTGGTGGTGAGTGGTGGTGAGTGGTGAGTGATGGTGGTGAGTGATGGTGGTGAGTGGTGAGTGATGGTGGTGAGCGTGTTGCAGGCTGTGGGTGAGTGTTGGTGAGTGGTGGTGAGTGAGTGACTGAGTGAGTGAGTGAGTGACTGAGTGAGTGAGTGGCTGAGTGAGTGAGTGGCTGAGTGAGTGAGTGACTGAGTGGCTGAGTGAGTGAGTGAGTGGCTGAGTGACTGAGTGAGTGGCTGAGTGAGTGAGTGACTGAGTGAGTGGCTGAGTGAGTGAGTGGCTGAGTGAGTGAGTGAGTGACTGAGTGAGTGAGTGGCTGAGTGAGTGAGTGACTGAGTGAGTGAGTGACTGAGTGGCTGAGTGAGTGAGTGGCTGAGTGAGTGAGTGGCTGAGTGAGTGAGTGACTGAGTGAGTGAGTGGCTGAGTGAGTGAGTGAGTGGCTGAGTGACTGAGTGAGTGGCTGAGTGAGTGAGTGACTGAGTGAGTGAGTGAGTGACTGAGTGGCTGAGTGAGTGAGTGGCTGAGTGAGTGAGTGAGTGGCTGAGTGGCTGAGTGAGTGAGTGGCTGAGTGAGTGAGTGGCTGAGTGAGTGAGTGGCTGAGTTAGTGAGTGAGTGAGTGACTGAGTGAGTGGCTGAGTGGCTGAGTGACTGAGTGAGTGGCTGAGTGAGTGAGTGACTGAGTGAGTGAGTGACTGAGTGGCTGAGTGAGTGAGTGAGTGGCTGAGTGACTGAGTGAGTGGCTGAGTGAGTGAGTGACTGAGTGAGTGGCTGAGTGAGTGAGTGGCTGAGTGAGTGAGTGAGTGACTGAGTGAGTGAGTGGCTGAGTGAGTGAGTGACTGAGTGAGTGAGTGAGTGACTGAGTGGTTGAGTGAGTGAGTGGCTGAGTGAGTGAGTGGCTGAGTGAGTGAGTGACTGAGTGAGTGAGTGGCTGAGTGAGTGAGTGAGTGGCTGAGTGACTGAGTGAGTGGCTGAGTGAGTGAGTGACTGAGTGAGTGAGTGAGTGAGTGACTGAGTGGCTGAGTGAGTGAGTGGCTGAGTGAGTGAGTGAGTGGCTGAGTGGCTGAGTGAGTGAGTGGCTGAGTGAGTGAGTGGCTGAGTGAGTGAGTGGCTGAGTGAGTGAGTGAGTGACTGAGTGAGTGGCTGAGTGGCTGAGTGACTGAGTGAGTGGCTGAGTGAGTGAGTGACTGAGTGAGTGAGTGACTGAGTGGCTGAGTGAGTGAGTGGCTGAGAGAGTGAGTGGCTGAGTGAGTGAGTGGCTGAGTGAGTGAGTGGCTGAGTGAGTGAGTGGCTGAGTGAGTGACTGAGTGAGTGAGTGGCTGAGTGACTGAGTGAGTGACTGAGTGAGTGAGTGAGTGAGTGACTGAGTGGCTGAGTGGCTGAGTGAGTGCTGAGTGATGGTGAGTGATGGTGGTGAGTGATGGTGGTGAGTGATGGTGGTGAGTGATGGTGGTGAGTGATGGTGGTGAGTGAGTGATGGTGGTGAGTGTGCTCACCAGGCTGTTGGTGAGTGGCTGAGTGACTGAGTGAGTGACTGAGTGAGTGGGTGGCTGAGTGAGTGAGTGAGTGACTGAGTGGCTGAGTGGCTGAGTGAGTGAGTGCTGAGTGATGGTGAGTGATGGTGGTGAGTGTGCTCACCAGGCTGTTGGTGAGTGGCTGAGTGACTGAGTGAGTGACTGAGTGAGTGGGTGGCTGAGTGAGTGAGTGACTGAGTGAGTGGGTGGCTGAGTGAGTGAGTGATGGTGGTGAGTGATGGTGGTGAGTGATGGTGGTGAGTGTGCTCACCAGGCTGTTGGTGAGTGGCTGAGTGACTGAGTGAGTGACTGAGTGAGTGACTGAGTGAGTGGGTGGCTGAGTGAGTGAGTGACTGAGTGGCTGAGTGGCTGAGTGAGTGAGTGCTGAGTGATGGTGAGTGATGGTGGTGAGTGTGCTCACCAGGTTGTTGGTGAGTGGCTGAGTGACTGAGTGAGTGACTGAGTGAGTGAGTGGGTGGCTGAGTGAGTGAGTGACTGAGTGAGTGAGTGGGTGGCTGAGTGAGTGAGTGATGGTGGTGAGTGATGGTGGTGAGTGAGTGATTGTGGTGAGTGATGGTGGTGAGTGTGCTCACCAGGCTGTTGGTGAGGGGGTCAAGCCACTTCTCATCTTCTCTGGAGATTTCTCTTCCTCACCACGACTGCTGAGGCTGCAAAATCTCCTCCTGGGTGAGCGCTCACCACTACTCACCACTACTCACCACTACTCACCACTCACACACTCACTCACCCACCTACCCACTCACTGACCCACCCACCCACTAACTCACCCACTCACCCACCCACTCACCCACTCACTCACCCACTCACTCACCCACCCACCCACTCACTGACCCACCCACCCACTAACTCACCCACTCACCCACCCACTCACCCACTCACTCACCCACTCACTCACCCACCCACCCACTCACTGACCCACCCACCCACTAACTCACCCACTCACCCACCCACTCACCCACTCACTCACTCACCCACTCACTCACCCACCCACCCACTCACTGACCCACTCACCCACCCACCCACCCACTCACCCACTCACCCACCCACCCACCCACTCACCCACTCACCCACTCACTCACTCACCCACTCACTTACCCACTCACCCACCCACCCACACACTCACCCACTCACCCACTCACCCACCCACCCTCTCACTCACCCACCCACTCACCCACCCACCCACTAACTCACCCACTTACCCACCCACTCACTCACCCACTCACTCACCCACTCACCCACTCACTCACTCACTCACCCACTCACCCATCTACTCACTCACCCACCCACCCACCCACTCACTCACCCACCCACCCACCCACCCACTCACTCACTCACCCACCCACCCACTCACCCACCCACCCACTCACCCACCCACTCACTCACCCACCCACTCACTCACCCACTCACTCAACCACTCACCCACTCACCCACTCACTCACTCACCCACCAACCCACTTACTCACCCACTCACCCACTCACTCACCCACTCACTCACCCACTCACTCACCCACTCACTCACTCACCTACACCCTCACCAATGTACCCCCTCTCTATCCCCTCTGTACCCCCTTTGTAGACTTCTACAGGGGTCCCACGGTACCCAACGTGTCGCTGCTGGGGCTGGAGTTGGTGCTCAACTTCACTGCTGTAGAAGGAGACTCGGTGCTCATGAGGGGCTACCGGTGAGAAACGCTCACCACGCTCACCACCACGCTCACCACCATGCTCACCACGCTCACGACGCTCACCACCATACTCACCACCATGCTCACCACGCTCACCACGCTCACCACGCTCACCACCACGCTCACCACCATGCTCACCACCATGCTCACCACCATGCTCACCACCATGCTCACCACCATGCTCACCACCACACTCACCACCACCACGCTCACCACCACGCTCATCACGCTCACCACCACGCTCACCACCACGCTCACCACCACGCTCACCACCACGCTCACCACCACGCTCACCACCACGCTCACCACCATGCTCACCACCACGCTCACCACCACGCTCACCACCATGCTCACCACCACACTCACCACCACGCTCATCACGCTCACCACCACGCTCACCACCATGCTCACCACCACGCTCATCACGCTCACCACCACGCTCACCACCACGCTCACCACCACCACGCTCACCACCATGCTCACCACGCTCACCACCACGCTCACCACCACGCTCACCACCACGCTCACCACCACGCTCACCACCATGCTCACCACCACGCTCACCACCACGCTCACCACCACGCTCACCACCACGCTCACCACCACGCTCACCACCACGCTCACCACCACGCTCATCACGCTCACCACCACGCTCACCACCACGCTCACCACCACGCTCACCACCACGCTCACCACGCTCACCACCACGCTCACCACCACGCTCACCACCACGCTCACCACCACGCTCACCACCACGCTCATCACGCTCACCACCACGCTCACCACCACGCTCACCACCACGCTCACCACCACGCTCACCACCACGCTCACCACCACGCTCACCACCACGCTCACCACGCTCACCACCACGCTCACCACCATGCTCACCACCACGCTCACCACGCTCACCACCACGCTCACCACCACGCTCACCACCACGCTCACCACCACGCTCACCACCACGCTCATCACGCTCACCACCACCACGCTCACACACCACCACGCTCACAGCACCACGCTCACCACCACGCTCACCACGCTCACCACCACGCTCACCACCACGCTCACCACCATGCTCACCACCACGCTCACACACGCTCACCACCACGCTCATCACGCTCACCACCACGCTCACCACCACGCTCACCACCACGCTCACCACCACGCTCACCACCACGCTCATCACGCTCACCACCACGCTCACCACCACCACGCTCACCACGCTCACCACCACCACACTCACCACGCTCACCACCACGCTCACCACCATGCTCACCACCACGCTCACCACGCTCAGCACCACGCTCACCACCACGCTCACCACCACGCTCACCACCACGCTCACCACCACGCTCACCACCACGCTCACCACGCTCACCACCACGCTCACCACCACGCTCATCACGCTCACCACCACGCTCACCACCACGCTCACCACCACGCTCACCACCATGCTCACCACCACACTCACCACCACGCTCATCACGCTCACCACCACGCTCACCACCACGCTCACCACCACGCTCACCACCACGCTCACCACCACGCTCACCACCACGCTCACCACGCTCACCACCACGCTCACCACCACGCTCACCACCACGCTCACCACCATGCTCACCACCACACTCACCACCACGCTCACCACCACGCTCACCACCACGCTCACCACCATGCTCACCACCACACTCACACACCACGCTCACCACCACGCTCACCACCACGCTCACCACCACGCTCATCACGCTCACCACCACGCTCACCACCACACGCTCACCACGCTCACCACCACGCTCACCACCACGCTCACCACCACGCTCACCACGCTCACCACCACGCTCACCACCACGCTCACCACCACGCTCATCACGCTCACCACCACGCTCACCACCACGCTCACCACCACGCTCACCACCACGCTCACCACCACGCTCACCACCATGCTCACCACCACACTCACCACCACGCTCATCACGCTCACCACCACGCTCACCACCACGCTCACCACCCCACGCTCACCACCACGCTCATCACGCTCACCACCACGCTCACCACCACGCTCACCACCATGCTCACCACCACGCTCATCACGCTCACCACCACGCTCACCACCACGCTCACACACGCTCACCACCACGCTCACCACCACGCTCACCACCACGCTCACCACCACACTCACCACCACGCTCACCACCACGCTCACCACGCTCACCACCACGCTCACCACCACGCTCACCACCACGCTCATCACGCTCACCACCACGCTCACCACCACGCTCACCACCACGCTCACCACCACGCTCACCACCACGCTCACCACCACCACGCTCACCACGCTCACCACCATGCTCACCACCACGCTCATCACGCTCACCACCACGCTCACCACCACGCTCACCACGCTCACCACCACGCTCACCACCACGCTCACCACCACGCTCACCACCACGCTCACCACCACGCTCACCACCACGCTCACCACGCTCACCACCACGCTCACCACCACGCTCACCACCACGCTCATCACGCTCACCACCACGCTCACCACCACGCTCACCACCACGCTCACCACCACGCTCACCACCACGCTCACCACCATGCTCACCACCACACTCACCACCACGCTCATCACGCTCACACCACGCTCACCACCACGCTCACCACCACGCTCACCACCACGCTCACCACCACGCTCACCACCACGCTCATCACGCTCACCACCACGCCACCACCACGCTCACCACCACGCTCACCACCACGCTCACCACCACGCTCACCACCACCACGCTCACCACGCTCACCACCATGCTCACCACCACGCTCATCACGCTCACCACCACGCTCACCACCACGCTCACCACGCTCACCACCACGCTCACCACCACGCTCACCACCACGCTCACCACCACGCTCACCACCACGCTCACCACCACGCTCACCACGCTCACCACCACGCTCACCACCACGCTCACCACCACGCTCATCACGCTCACCACCACGCTCACACACCACGCTCACACACCACGCTCACCACCACGCTCACCACCACGCTCACCACCATGCTCACCACCACACTCACCACCACGCTCATCACGCTCACCACCACGCTCACCACCACGCTCACCACCACGCTCACCACCACGCTCACCACCACGCTCACCACCACGCTCATCACGCTCACCACCACGCTCACCACCACGCTCACCACCATGCTCACCACCACGCTCACCACCATGTTCACCACGCTCACCACCACGCTCACCACCACGCTCACCACCCCCCTCGCTCTCTCAGGGTGGAGTTGAAGCGTTCCGGTTCCCGCTGTCCGCGTTGTGGAGCTGGTACCCGCTGGGCGCACAGATGGATTTAGTGATCCGTCGTGCTCACCTGGCCACCCAGGACCTCACCCGCCATGCCCTGCGACAGCCACGCACAGCCTCGCAGGTACAGTGCACGGCGCGCTCACTGTACGGCATTCACTGTACACACGCTCACTGTATGCCATTCACTGTACACGCGCTCACTGTACGCACACTCACTGTATGCACGACTCACTGTATGCCACGCTCACTGTACGCCACGCTCACTGTACGCACACTCACTGTATGCACGCTCACTGTACGCCACGCTCACTGTATGCCACTCACTGTATGCCACTCACTGTATGCCACTCACTGTATGCACGCTCACTGTACGCCACGCTCACTGTACGCCACGCTCACTGTACGCCACGCTCACTGTACGCCACTCACTGTATGCACGCTCACTGTACGCCACGCTCACTGTACGCCACGCTCACTGTACGCCACGCTCACTGTATGCCACTCACTGTATGCACGCTCACTGTACGCCCCTCACTGTACGCCACGCTCACTGTACGCCACCTCACTGTATGCCACTCACTGTATGCACGCTCACTGTACGCCACGCTCACTGTAGCGCCAACGCTCACTGTATGCCACTCACTGTATGCACGCTCACTGTACGCCACGCTCACTGTACGCCACGCTCACTGTATGCCACTCACTGTATGCACGCTCACTGTACGCCACGCTCACTGTACGCCACGCTCACTGTATGCCACTCACTGTATGCACGCTCACTGTACGCCACGCTCACTGTAACGCCACGCTCACTGTACGCCACGCTCACTGTAATGCCCACTCACTGTACGCACGCTCACTGTACGCCACGCTCACTGTACGCCACGCTCACTGTATGCCACTCACTGTATGCACGCTCACTGTACGCCACGCTCACTGTACGCCACGCTCACTGTATGCCACTCACTGTATGCACGCTCACTGTACGCCACGCTCACTGTACGCCACGCTCACTGTAAGCCACTCACTGTATGCACGCTCACTGTACGCCACGCTCCACTGTATGCCACTCACTGTATGCACGCTCACTGTACGCCACGCTCACTGTACGCCACGCTCACTGTACGCCACGCTCACTGTATGCCACTCACTGTACGCACGCTCACTGACGCCACGCTCACTGTACGCCACGCTCACTGTATGCCACTCACTGTATGCACGCTCACTGTACGCCACGCTCACTGTACGCCACGCTCACTGTATGCCACTCACTGTATGCACGCTCACTGTACGCCACGCTCACTGTACGCCACGCTCACTGTATGCCACTCACTGTATGCACGCTCATGTACGCCACGCTCACTGTACGCCACGCTCACTGTACGCCACGCTCACTGTATGCCACTCACTGTATGCACGCTCACTGTACGCCACGCTCACTGTACGCCACGCTCACTGTACGCCACGCTCACTGTATGCCACTCACTGTATGCACGCTCACTGTATGCCACGCTCACTGTTACGCCACGCTCACTGGTATGCACGCTCACTGTATGCCACGCTCACT
>NW_027620492.1:0-13996 GCF_964198595.1 Lampetra fluviatilis | reverse complement strand
GTTTCCGGGTTCCGGGTTCCAGTTTCCGGGTTCCAGGTTCCAGGTTCCGGGTTCCGGGTTCCGGGTTCCGGTCTCCAGGTTCCGGGTTCCGGGTCTTCAGGCGGTGGTCTCCTCGCACAGCACGAGGGCAGAGAAGCGGAGGTCTCCGGGGGCGCGGGAGACCAGCGAGCGACAGACACGAGCGGCGTCCTGAGACACGGGGACAGTGAGACACACGGAGACACGGGGACACGGGGACAGTGAGACACGGGGAGAGTGAGACACGGGGAGAGTGAGACACGGGGAGAGTGAGACACGGGGAGAGTGAGACACGGGGAGAGTGAGACACGGGGAGAGTGAGACACGGGAAGAGTGAGATACGGGGAGAGTGAGACACGGGGAGAGTGAGACACGGGAAGAGTGAGACACGGGGACAGTGAGACACGGGGAGAGTGAGACACGGGGACAGTGAGACACGGGGAGAGTGAGACACGGGGAGAGTGAGACACGGGGACACGGGGACAGTGAGACACGGGGACAGTGAGACACGGGGAGAGTGAGACACGGGGAGAGTGAGACACGGGGCAGTGAGACACGGGGACAGTGAGACACGGGGACAGTGAGACACGGGGACAGTGAGACACGGGGACAGTGAGACACGGGGACAGTGAGACACGGGGACAGTGAGACACGGGGAGAGTGAGACACGGGACAGTGAGACACGGGGACAGTGAGACACGGGACAGTGAGACACGGGGAGAGTGAGACACGGGAGAGTGAGACACGGGGACAGTGAGACACGGGAGAGTGAGACACGGGGACAGTGAGACACGGGAGAGTGAGACACGGGGACAGTGAGACACGGGGAGAGTGAGACACGGGGAGAGTGAGACACGGGACAGTGAGACACGGGGAGAGTGAGACACGGGGAGAGTGAGACACGGGGACAGTGAGACACGGGGACAGTGAGACACGGGAGAGTGAGACACGGGGACAGTGAGACACGGGAGAGTGAGACACGGGGACAGTGAGACACGGGGAGAGTGAGACACGGGGAGAGTGAGACACGGGACAGTGAGACACGGGGAGAGTGAGACACGGGGAGAGTGAGACACGGGGAGAGTGAGACACGGGACAGTGAGACACGGGGACAGTGAGACACGGGACAGTGAGACACGGGGACAGTGAGACACGGGGAGAGTGAGACACGGGGAGAGTGAGACACGGGACAGTGAGACACGGGGACAGTGAGACACGGGGAGAGTGAGACACGGGGACAGTGAGACACGGGAGAGTGAGACACGGGGACAGTGAGACACGGGGGAGAGTGAGACACGGGGAGAGTGAGACACGGGGAGAGTGAGACACGGGGAGAGTGAGACACGGGACAGTGAGACACGGGGACAGTGAGACACGGGACAGTGAGACACGGGGAGAGTGAGACACGGGGAGAGTGAGACACGGGACAGTGAGACACGGGGACAGTGAGACACGGGGACAGTGAGACACGGGGACAGTGAGACACGGGGAGAGTGAGACACGGGGACAGTGAGACACGGGGACAGTGAGACACGGGGACAGTGAGACACGGGGACAGTGAGACACGGGAGGAGAGTGAGACACGGGGACAGTGAGACACGGGACAGTGAGACACGGGACAGTGAGACACGGGGACAGTGAGACACGGGGACAGTGAGACACGGGGACAGTGAGACACGGGGACAGTGAGACACGGGGACAGTGAGACACGGGACAGTGAGACACGGGGACAGTGAGACACGGGGACAGTGAGACACGGGGACAGTGAGACACGGGACAGTGAGACACGGGGAGAGTGAGACACGGGACAGTGAGACACGGGGACAGTGAGACACGGGGACAGTGAGACACGGGGAGAGTGAGACACGGGGACAGTGAGACACGGGGACAGTGAGACACGGGGAGAGTGAGACACGGGGAGAGTGAGACACGGGGACAGTGAGACACGGGGACAGTGAGACACGGGGAGAGTGAGACACGGGACAGTGAGACACGGGGAGAGTGAGACACGGGGAGAGTGAGACACGGGGAGAGTGAGACACGGGACAGTGAGACACGGGGACAGTGAGACACGGGGACAGTGAGACACGGGGAGAGTGAGACACGGGACAGTGAGACACGGGGACAGTGAGACACGGGGAGAGTGAGACACGGGACAGTGAGACACGGGGACAGTGAGACACGGGGAGAGTGAGACACGGGGAGAGTGAGACACGGGGACAGTGAGACACGGGGACAGTGAGACACGGGGAGAGTGAGACACGGGGGACAGTGAGACACGGGACAGTGAGACACGGGGACAGTGAGACACGGGGAGAGTGAGACACGGGGACAGTGAGACACGGGGACAGTGAGACACGGGGAGAGTGAGACACGGGGAGAGTGAGACACGGGGACAGTGAGACACGGGGAGAGTGAGACACGGGGACAGTGAGACACGGGGACAGTGAGACACGGGGAGAGTGAGACACGGGGACAGTGAGACACGGGGAGAGTGAGACACGGGGAGAGTGAGACACGGGACAGTGAGACACGGGGACAGTGAGACACGGGGAGAGTGAGACACGGGGAGAGTGAGACACGGGGAGAGTGAGACACGGGGAGAGTGAGACACGGGGACAGTGAGACACGGGGACAGTGAGACACGGGGACAGTGAGACACGGGGACAGTGAGACACGGGGACAGTGAGACACGGGGACAGTGAGACACGGGGAGAGTGAGACACGGGGACAGTGAGACACGGGGACAGTGAGACACGGGGAAAGTGAGACACGGGGACAGTGAGACACGGGGACAGTGAGACACGGGGACAGTGAGACACGGGAAAGTGAGACACGGGGACAGTGAGACACGGGGGACAGTGAGACACGGGGACAGTGAGACACGGGGACAGTGAGACACGGGGACAGTGAGACACGGGGACAGTGAGACACGGGGAAAGTGAGACACGGGGACAGTGAGACACGGGGACAGTGAGACACGGGGACAGTGAGACACGGGGACAGTGAGACACGGGGACAGTGAGACACGGGGACAGTGAGACACGGGGACAGTGAGACACGGGGACAGTGAGACACGGGGACAGTGAGACACGGGGACAGTGAGACACGGGGACAGTGAGACACGGGGAAAGTGAGACACGGGGACAGTGAGACACGGGGAAAGTGAGACACGGGGACAGTGAGACACGGGACAGTGAGACACGGGACAGTGAGACACGGGGACAGTGAGACACGGGGACAGTGAGACACGGGGAAAGTGAGACACGGGGACAGTGAGACACGGGGAAAGTGAGACACGGGGACAGTGAGACACGGGGACAGTGAGACACGGGACAGTGAGACACGGGGACAGTGAGACACGGGGACAGTGAGACACGGGGAGAGTGAGACACGGGGAGAGTGAGACACGGGACAGTGAGACACGGGGACAGTGAGACACGGGGAGAGTGAGACACGGGGACAGTGAGACACGGGGACGAGTGAGACACGGGGACAGTGAGACACGGGACAGTGAGACACGGGGACAGTGAGACACGGGGAGAGTGAGACACGGGGACAGTGAGACACGGGGACAGTGAGACACGGGGAGAGTGAGACACGGGGACAGTGAGACACGGGGACAGTGAGACACGGGACAGTGAGACACGGGGAGAGTGAGACACGGGGAGAGTGAGACACGGGGAGAGTGAGACACGGGGACAGTGAGACACGGGACAGTGAGACACGGGGACAGTGAGACACGGGGAGAGTGAGACACGGGGACAGTGAGACACGGGGACAGTGAGACACGGGGACAGTGAGACACGGGGACAGTGAGACACGGGGAGAGAGTGAGACACGGGGACAGTGAGACACGGGACAGTGAGACACGGGACAGTGAGACACGGGGACAGTGAGACACGGGGACAGTGAGACACGGGGACAGTGAGACACGGGGACAGTGAGACACGGGGACAGTGAGACACGGGACAGTGAGACACGGGGACAGTGAGACACGGGGGACAGTGAGACACGGGGACAGTGAGACACGGGACAGTGAGACACGGGGAGAGTGAGACACGGGACAGTGAGACACGGGGACAGTGAGACACGGGGAGAGTGAGACACGGGGACAGTGAGACACGGGGACAGTGAGACACGGGGAGAGTGAGACACGGGACAGCGAGACACGGGGAGAGTGAGACACGGGGACAGTGAGACACGGGGACAGTGAGACACGGGGAGAGTGAGACACGGGACAGTGAGACACGGGGAGAGTGAGACACGGGGACAGTGAGACACGGGGACAGTGAGACACGGGGAGAGTGAGACACGGGACAGTGAGACACGGGACAGTGAGACACGGGACAGTGAGACACGGGGACAGTGAGACACGGGACAGTGAGACACGGGGACAGTGAGACACGGGGAGAGTGAGACACGGGGACAGTGAGACACGGGGACAGTGAGACACGGGGAGAGTGAGACACGGGGACAGTGAGACACGGGGACAGTGAGACACGGGGACAGTGAGACACGGGGACAGTGAGACACGGGGACAGTGAGACACGGGACAGTGAGACACGGGGACAGTGAGACACGGGGAGAGTGAGACACGGGGACAGTGAGACACGGGGACAGTGAGACACGGGGAGAGTGAGACACGGGGAGAGTGAGACACGGGGAGAGTGAGACACGGGACAGTGAGACACGGGGAGAGTGAGACACGGGGACAGTGAGACACGGGGACAGTGAGACACGGGGAGAGTGAGACACGGGGAGCAGTGAGACACGGGACAGTGAGACACGGGGAGAGTGAGACACGGGGACAGTGAGACACGGGGACAGTGAGACACGGGGAGAGTGAGACACGGGGACAGTGAGACACGGGGAGAGTGAGACACGGGGAGAGTGAGACACGGGACAGTGAGACACGGGACAGTGAGACACGGGGAGAGTGAGACACGGGGAGAGTGAGACACGGGGACAGTGAGACACGGGGAGAGTGAGACACGGGGACAGTGAGACACGGGGACAGTGAGACACGGGGACAGTGAGACACGGGGACAGTGAGACACGGGGACAGTGAGACACGGGGACAGTGAGACACGGGGACAGTGAGACACGGGGAGAGTGAGACACGGGGACAGTGAGACACGGGGACAGTGAGACACGGGGACAGTGAGACACGGGACAGTGAGACACGGGACAGTGAGACACGGGGACAGTGAGACACGGGGACAGTGAGACACGGGGACAGTGAGACACGGGGACAGTGAGACACGGGGACAGTGAGACACGGGGACAGTGAGACACGGGGACAGTGAGACACGGGACAGTGAGACACGGGGACAGTGAGACACGGGGAAGTGAGACACGGGGACAGTGAGACACGGGGACAGTGAGACACGGGGACAGTGAGACACGGGACAGTGAGACACGGGGACAGTGAGACACGGGGACAGTGAGACACGGGGACAGTGAGACACGGGGACAGTGAGACACGGGGACAGTGAGACACGGGGACAGTGAGACACGGGGACAGTGAGACACGGGGACAGTGAGACACGGGGAAAGTGAGACACGGGGACAGTGAGACACGGGGACAGTGAGACACGGGGACAGTGAGACACGGGACAGTGAGACACGGGGACAGTGAGACACGGGGACAGTGAGACACGGGGACAGTGAGACACGGGGACAGTGAGACACGGGGACAGTGAGACACGGGACAGTGAGACACGGGGACAGTGAGACACGGGGACAGTGAGACACGGGACAGTGAGACACGGGGACAGTGAGACACGGGGACAGTGAGACACGGGACAGTGAGACACGGGGACAGTGAGACACGGGGACAGTGAGACACGGGGACAGTGAGACACGGGGAGAGTGAGACACGGGGACAGTGAGACACGGGGACAGTGAGACACGGGGACAGTGAGACACGGGACAGTGAGACACGGGGACAGTGAGACACGGGGAGAGTGAGACACGGGGACAGTGAGACACGGGGACAGTGAGACACGGGACAGTGAGACACGGGGACAGTGAGACACGGGGACAGTGAGACACGGGGACAGTGAGACACGGGGACAGTGAGACACGGGGACAGTGAGACACGGGGACAGTGAGACACGGGGACAGTGAGACACGGGGACAGTGAGACACGGGGACGAGTGAGACACGGGGACAGTGAGACACGGGGACAGTGAGACACGGGGACAGTGAGACACGGGGGACAGTGAGACACGGGGACAGTGAGACACGGGGACAGTGAGACACGGGGACAGTGAGACACGGGGACAGTGAGACACGGGACAGTGAGACACGGGGACAGTGAGACACGGGGACAGTGAGACACGGGACAGTGAGACACGGGGACAGTGAGACACGGGGAGAGTGAGACACGGGGACAGTGAGACACGGGGACAGTGAGACACGGGGACAGTGAGACACGGGACAGTGAGACACGGGGACAGTGAGACACGGGGAGAGTGAGACACGGGACAGTGAGACACGGGGACAGTGAGACACGGGGACAGTGAGACACGGGGACAGTGAGACACGGGGACAGTGAGACACGGGGACAGTGAGACACGGGACAGTGAGACACGGGGACAGTGAGACACGGGGACAGTGAGACACGGGGACAGTGAGACACGGGGACAGTGAGACACGGGGACAGTGAGACACGGGGACAGTGAGACACGGGGACAGTGAGACACGGGGACAGTGAGACACGGGAGAGTGAGACACGGGGACAGTGAGACACGGGACAGTGAGACACGGGGACAGTGAGACACGGGGAGAGTGAGACACGGGGACAGTGAGACACGGGGACAGTGAGACACGGGGACGAGTGAGACACGGGGAGAGTGAGACACGGGACAGTGAGACACGGGGACAGTGAGACACGGGGACAGTGAGACACGGGGACAGTGAGACACGGGGACAGTGAGACACGGGGACAGTGAGACACGGGGAGAGTGAGACACGGGGAGAGTGAGACACGGGACAGTGAGACACGGGGACAGTGAGACACGGGGAGAGTGAGACACGGGACAGTGAGACACGGGGACAGTGAGACACGGGGAGAGTGAGACACGGGGACAGTGAGACACGGGGACAGTGAGACACGGGGACAGTGAGACACGGGGACAGTGAGACACGGGGACAGTGAGACACGGGGACAGTGAGACACGGGGACAGTGAGACACGGGGACAGTGAGACACGGGGACAGTGAGACACGGGGACAGTGAGACACGGGGACAGTGAGACACGGGGAGAAGTGAGACACGGGGACAGTGAGACACGGGGACAGTGAGACACGGGGACAGTGAGACACGGGGGGACGAGTGAGACACGGGGAGAGTGAGACACGGGGACAGTGAGACACGGGGACAGTGAGACACGGGGACAGTGAGACACGGGGACAGTGAGACACGGGGACAGTGAGACACGGGGGACAGTGAGACACGGGGACAGTGAGACACGGGGACAGTGAGACACGGGGACAGTGAGACACGGGGACAGTGAGACACGGGGACAGTGAGACACGGGGACAGTGAGACACGGGGACAGTGAGACACGGGGAGAGTGAGACACGGGGGACAGTGAGACACGGGGACAGTGAGACACGGGGACAGTGAGACACGGGGAAAGTGAGACACGGGGACAGTGAGACACGGGGACAGTGAGACACGGGGACAGTGAGACACGGGGACAGTGAGACACGGGGACAGTGAGACACGGGGACAGTGAGACACGGGGACAGTGAGACACGGGGACAGTGAGACACGGGGACAGTGAGACACGGGGAAAGTGAGACACGGGGACAGTGAGACACGGGACAGTGAGACACGGGGACAGTGAGACACGGGGACAGTGAGACACGGGGACAGTGAGACACGGGGAGAGTGAGACACGGGACAGTGAGACACGGGGACAGTGAGACACGGGGACGAGTGAGACACGGGACAGTGAGACACGGGGAGAGTGAGACACGGGGACAGTGAGACACGGGGACAGTGAGACACGGGGACAGTGAGACACGGGGACAGTGAGACACGGGGACAGTGAGACACGGGGGACAGTGAGACACGGGGACAGTGAGACACGGGGACAGTGAGACACGGGGACAGTGAGACACGGGGACAGTGAGACACGGGACAGTGAGACACGGGGAGAGTGAGACACGGGACAGTGAGACACGGGACAGTGAGACACGGGGACAGTGAGACACGGGACAGTGAGACACGGGGACAGTGAGACACGGGACAGTGAGACACGGGACAGTGAGACACGGGGACAGTGAGACACGGGGACAGTGAGACACGGGGACAGTGAGACACGGGGACAGTGAGACACGGGACAGTGAGACACGGGGACAGTGAGACACGGGGACAGTGAGACACGGGACAGTGAGACACGGGGACAGTGAGACACGGGGACAGTGAGACACGGGGACAGTGAGACACGGGACAGTGAGACACGGGACAGTGAGACACGGGGACAGTGAGACACGGGGAGAGTGAGACACGGGACAGTGAGACACGGGACAGTGAGACACGGGGACAGTGAGACACGGGGAGAGTGAGACACGGGGACAGTGAGACACGGGGACAGTGAGACACGGGGACAGTGAGACACGGGGACAGTGAGACACGGGACAGTGAGACACGGGGACAGTGAGACACGGGGACAGTGAGACACGGGACAGTGAGACACGGGACAGTGAGACACGGGGACAGTGAGACACGGGGAAAGTGAGACACGGGGAGAGTGAGACACGGGGAGAGTGAGACACGGGGACAGTGAGACACGGGGACAGTGAGACACGGGACAGTGAGACACGGGGACAGTGAGACACGGGGACAGTGAGACACGGGGACAGTGAGACACGGGACAGTGAGACACGGGGGACAGTGAGACACGGGGACAGTGAGACACGGGGAGAGTGAGACACGGGACAGTGAGACACGGGGACAGTGAGACACGGGGACAGTGAGACACGGGGACAGTGAGACACGGGACAGTGAGACACGGGGACAGTGAGACACGGGGACAGTGAGACACGGGGACAGTGAGACACGGGGACAGTGAGACACGGGGAACAGTGAGACACGGGGACAGTGAGACACGGGGACAGTGAGACACGGGGACAGTGAGACACGGGGACAGTGAGACACGGGGACAGTGAGACACGGGGACAGTGAGACACGGGGACAGTGAGACACGGGGAGACAGTGAGACACGGGGACAGTGAGACACGGGGACAGTGAGACACGGGGACAGTGAGACACGGGGACAGTGAGACACGGGGACAGTGAGACACGGGGGACAGTGAGACACGGGGACAGTGAGACACGGGACAGTGAGACACGGGGACAGTGAGACACGGGGACAGTGAGACACGGGGACAGTGAGACACGGGGACAGTGAGACACGGGGACAGTGAGACACGGGGACAGTGAGACACGGGGACAGTGAGACACGGGGACAGTGAGACACGGGACAGTGAGACACGGGGACAGTGAGACACGGGACAGTGAGACACGGGAGAGTGAGACACGGGGAGAGTGAGACACGGGACAGTGAGACACGGGGACAGTGAGACACGGGGACAGTGAGACACGGGACAGTGAGACACGGGGAGAGTGAGACACGGGGACAGTGAGACACGGGGACAGTGAGACACGGGGACAGTGAGACACGGGGACAGTGAGACACGGGGACAGTGAGACACGGGGACAGTGAGACACGGGGACAGTGAGACACGGGGACAGTGAGACACGGGGACAGTGAGACACGGGGACAGTGAGACACGGGGACAGTGAGACACGGGACAGTGAGACACGGGGAGCAGTGAGACACGGGACAGTGAGACACGGGGACAGTGAGACACGGGGACAGTGAGACACGGGACAGTGAGACACGGGACAGTGAGACACGGGGACAGTGAGACACGGGACAGTGAGACACGGACAGTGAGACACGGGACAGTGAGACACGGGGACAGTGAGACACGGGACAGTGAGACACGGGGACAGTGAGACACGGGACAGTGAGACACGGGGACAGTGAGACACGGGGACAGTGAGACACGGGGACAGTGAGACACGGGGACAGTGAGACACGGGGACAGTGAGACACGGGGACAGTGAGACACGGGACAGTGAGACACGGGGACAGTGAGACACGGGGACAGTGAGACACGGGGAGAGTGAGACACGGGACAGTGAGACACGGGGACAGTGAGACACGGGGACAGTGAGACACGGGAGAGTGAGACACGGGGACAGTGAGACACGGGGGACAGTGAGACACGGGGACAGTGAGACACGGGGACAGTGAGACACGGGGACAGTGAGACACGGGGACAGTGAGACACGGGGACAGTGAGACACGGAGACAGTGAGACACGGGGACAGTGAGACACGGGGACAGTGAGACACGGGGACAGTGAGACACGGGGAGAGTGAGACACGGGGAGAGTGAGACACGGGGACAGTGAGACACGGGGACAGTGAGACACGGGACAGTGAGACACGGGGACAGTGAGACACGGGGACAGTGAGACACGGGGACAGTGAGACACGGGACAGTGAGACACGGGGACAGTGAGACACGGGGACAGTGAGACACGGGGACAGTGAGACACGGGGAGCAGTGAGACACGGGGACAGTGAGACACGGGGACAGTGAGACACGGGGACAGTGAGACACGGGGACAGTGAGACACGGGGACAGTGAGACACGGGGACAGTGAGACACGGGACAGTGAGACACGGGACAGTGAGACACGGGGACAGTGAGACACGGGGACAGTGAGACACGGGGACGAGTGAGACACGGGGACAGTGAGACACGGGGACAGTGAGACACGGGGAGAGTGAGACACGGGACAGTGAGACACGGGGACAGTGAGACACGGGGACAGTGAGACACGGGGACAGTGAGACACGGGGAGCAGTGAGACACGGGGACAGTGAGACACGGGGACAGTGAGACACGGGGAGAGTGAGACACGGGGACAGTGAGACACGGGGACAGTGAGACACGGGGAGAGTGAGACACGGGGACAGTGAGACACGGGGACAGTGAGACACGGGACAGTGAGACACGGGACAGTGAGACACGGGGACAGTGAGACACGGGGAAGTGAGACACGGGGACAGTGAGACACGGGACAGTGAGACACGGGGACAGTGAGACACGGGGGACAGTGAGACACGGGACAGTGAGACACGGGGACAGTGAGACACGGGGACAGTGAGACACGGGGACAGTGAGACACGGGGACAGTGAGACACGGGGACAGTGAGACACGGGGACAGTGAGACACGGGGACAGTGAGACACGGGGACAGTGAGACACGGGGACAGTGAGACACGGGGACAGTGAGACACGGGGACAGTGAGACACGGGGACAGTGAGACACGGGACAGTGAGACACGGGGACAGTGAGACACGGGGACAGTGAGACACGGGGACAGTGAGACACGGGGACAGTGAGACACGGGGACAGTGAGACACGGGGACAGTGAGACACGGGGACAGTGAGACACGGGACAGTGAGACACGGGGACAGTGAGACACGGGGACAGTGAGACACGGGACAGTGAGACACGGGGAGAGTGAGACACGGGGACAGTGAGACACGGGGACAGTGAGACACGGGGAGAGTGAGACACGGGGACAGTGAGACACGGGGACAGTGAGACACGGGGAGCAGTGAGACACGGGGACAGTGAGACACGGGGACAGTGAGACACGGGGACAGTGAGACACGGGGACAGTGAGACACGGGGACAGTGAGACACGGGGACAGTGAGACACGGGGACAGTGAGACACGGGGACAGTGAGACACGGGGACAGTGAGACACGGGGACAGTGAGACACGGGGACAGTGAGACACGGGGACAGTGAGACACGGGACAGTGAGACACGGGGACAGTGAGACACGGGGACAGTGAGACACGGGACAGTGAGACACGGGGACAGTGAGACACGGGGACAGTGAGACACGGGGACAGTGAGACACGGGACAGTGAGACACGGGGACAGTGAGACACGGGGACAGTGAGACACGGGAGACAGTGAGGAGACACGGGGACAGTGAGACACGGGGACAGTGAGACACGGGACAGTGAGACACGGGACAGTGAGACACGGGGACAGTGAGACACGGGACAGTGAGACACGGGGACAGTGAGACACGGGGACAGTGAGACACGGGGACAGTGAGACACGGGGACAGTGAGACACGGGACAGTGAGACACGGGGACAGTGAGACACGGGGACAGTGAGACACGGGGACAGTGAGACACGGGGACAGTGAGACACGGGGACAGTGAGACACGGGGACAGTGAGACACGGGGAGCAGTGAGACACGGGGACAGTGAGACACGGGGACAGTGAGACACGGGGACAGTGAGACACGGGGACAGTGAGACACGGGACAGTGAGACACGGGGACAGTGAGACACGGGGACAGTGAGACACGGGGAGAGTGAGACACGGGGACAGTGAGACACGGGGAGCAGTGAGACACGGGGACAGTGAGACACGGGGACAGTGAGACACGGGGAGAGTGAGACACGGGGACAGTGAGACACGGGACAGTGAGACACGGGGACAGTGAGACACGGGGAGAGTGAGACACGGGGAGAGTGAGACACGGGACAGTGAGACACGGGGAGAGTGAGACACGGGGAGAGTGAGACACGGGGAGAGTGAGACACGGGACAGTGAGACACGGGGACAGTGAGACACGGGGACAGTGAGACACGGGGACAGTGAGACACGGGGAGAGTGAGACACGGGGAGAGTGAGACACGGGACAGTGAGACACGGGGAGAGTGAGACACGGGGACAGTGAGACACGGGGAGAGTGAGACACGGGGACAGTGAGACACGGGAGAGTGAGACACGGGGAGAGTGAGACACGGGGACAGTGAGACACGGGGAGAGTGAGACACGGGGAGAGTGAGACACGGGGAGAGTGAGACACGGGGAGAGTGAGACACGGGACAGTGAGACACGGGGACAGTGAGACACGGGGACAGTGAGACACGGGGAGAGTGAGACACGGGGAGAGTGAGACACGGGGAGAGTGAGACACGGGACAGTGAGACACGGGGACAGTGAGACACGGGGACAGTGAGACACGGGGACAGTGAGACACGGGGAGAGTGAGACACGGGACAGTGAGACACGGGGACAGTGAGACACGGGACAGTGAGACACGGGGACAGTGAGACACGGGGAGAGTGAGACACGGGGACAGTGAGACACGGGGACAGTGAGACACGGGACAGTGAGACACGGGGACAGTGAGACACGGGGACAGTGAGACACGGGGACAGTGAGACACGGGGACAGTGAGACACGGGACAGTGAGACACGGGGACGAGTGAGACACGGGACAGTGAGACACGGGGACAGTGAGACACGGGGACAGTGAGACACGGGGAGAGTGAGACACGGGGACAGTGAGACACGGGGACAGTGAGACACGGGAGACGAGTGAGACACGGGGACAGTGAGACACGGGGAGAGTGAGACACGGGGACAGTGAGACACGGGGAGAGTGAGACACGGGACAGTGAGACACGGGGAGAGTGAGACACGGGGACAGTGAGACACGGGACAGTGAGACACGGGGAGAGTGAGACACGGGGACAGTGAGACACGGGGACAGTGAGACACGGGGACAGTGAGACACGGGGACGAGTGAGACACGGGACAGTGAGACACGGGGACAGTGAGACACGGGGACAGTGAGACACGGGGAGAGTGAGACACGGGGAGAGTGAGACACGGGGACAGTGAGACACGGGGAGAGTGAGACACGGGGACAGTGAGACACGGGGACAGTGAGACACGGGGAGAGTGAGACACGGGAGACGTGAGGACACGGGGAGACGAGTGAGACACGGGGAGAGTGAGACACGGGACAGTGAGACACGGGGACAGTGAGACACGGGG